>NW_021864775.1:0-881 GCF_006229205.1 Suricata suricatta | reverse complement strand
CAGGTAGCAAACACATTTTATAACAATGATGCTAACATTCAGGCAGAAACCGGGCTAGGAGGCATTCTATTTGGCTCACAAGAGGAATAATATATTCGAGATGGTTAGTAAGTAAGCCTTTTGTCAACCTTGTTCTTTGATGTTGAAGGTGTAAGTGCCATAGGAGCCCTAGATGAGCCGGCCTTTGTATATGAGTTTATGTTGGAACTACTCTACCCATCCTCATCCTGAGCACCAAATTAGCATATGTATGCGCGGTAACTTCTGCCTGGCTCTTGTTTGTGTCTGTTTCCTAAGTTAGGCTTCTTATCTCAGGGTCAGGGTAAACCTTCATGTGTTCTTCAATCCCCTCTATTTTCCATGTCTTAAGTTTGTGAGGCTCAATAGAAGAGCCTTTCCACAAATATCTGCAGTGTTTTGTTTAACTTCCTCTTTATAGGGGTGGGAATATGCTTCTTCCCATGAGGCATCTGGGGAATATAGGTCTGATTTGGAACATTGTGAGGCATAATCAACAGCGATAGGTTTAATGTTACATGAGCAGTGGAAGGAGAGGCCAGTTTCTGCCCCGGTGGCAGGAGCCTTGCTACGTCTAACATTTCCTTACTGTGACCTTGTCATCCAACAAGGCCGGTGCGGCTCCCAGCACCTACACTTCCCCACTTCCGTCCATTAGATTCTGTTCCACTGGGGCAGGGATCATAAGCCTTGTGCTCACCGCTGTCTCAGGATTTAGAATGGCACCTGAAATGTGGCAGATACTTAGTGATTTTCTAAAATGCAAATGAGTACCTATATTTCTAAGAATCTACTGTAATTTATTTAAGGTATAAAAAATGATCTAACCAAATATTTTCTATAATATCATTGAGAGTGTTATA
>NW_021864774.1:0-881 GCF_006229205.1 Suricata suricatta | reverse complement strand
GGGGGGCGCAGGTGTGCTGCTGTCTGTCTGTCCGTCCGCTCGCCTCGATGAGAAGGGCAGCGAGGTGTGCCCGCGAGAGCGGCCACGTGAAGCTTCACAGGACGCGGCCCTGGGGCCTGGCGTCCAGCCCTTTACGAGACCGTGACCCCCGGGGCCGCGTGCGGGGTTGGCCTGCTCGGCCCGGGCGTCTCCGAGGGCAGCTGGACAGACGACCCTGGGATCCCAAGTGCTGGGTTCGGAGGATTTCCCACCGTCCTGGTGGGTCGGGAGTCTCTCATGGCTTCCTCGAAGGATGGACGGATCCTCCAGGGTCCCGTCTCCTCACTGCTAACGGCACGCTTTGGTCCGACGGGCGGGCCCTGTCCTGGGTTGTGGCACGCGTGACGCTCACCGAGTCTGGAGCAGGACAGAGGACGGAGTTCCGGCGTCTCGAGCTGCAGTCCGGGGGCACAGTGGGGGGTGGGACCAGCCCTCAGAGGCCTGCGCCACGTCAGGAACCAGTCCGGCCCCGAGGTTTCAGGGGGCTCCGGCTTTCCCGGGGCACTGGGTGGAGCCCGCGAGGCTGGGCCGGCTGCCCACACGGCTGTTTGTGGCCCGGGCCCGGCGCTTTCTGTCTCAGCCGACACATGTCAGATCTGATCAGCTGGTAGTACGGGCCATGCAGGAAGGAGGGCCCCTCATCTGCCCATGTCAGGGAGGGGACCGGGCCCAGCTGGTCAGGAAGGAGGGACCCCCAGAGACCTTACCCGCCCGTGTCAGGGAGGGGACCGGGAGTATGGGCCATTAAGGAAGGAGGGCCCCTCATCCGCCCATGTCAGGGAGGGGACCGGGCCCGGCTGGTCAGGAAGGAGGGCACCCCCCAGCCCTCACCCACCTGTGTC
>NW_021864773.1:0-881 GCF_006229205.1 Suricata suricatta | reverse complement strand
ATTTTCATTTTCATTGGTTTCCATATATTTTTTAATTTCTTCTCTAATTGTCTGGTTAGCGCAATCATTCTTTAATAAGGTGGTTTTTAACTTCCACATTTTTGGAAGTTTTCCATATTTTTTCCTGTGGTTTATTTCAAGTTTCATATCATTATGGCCTGAAAGTGTGCATGGTATGATCTCTATTTGTTTATACTTATGGAGGGCTGCTTGATGTCCCAGTATGTGGTCAATCTTGGAGAATGTGCCATGTGCACTCGAAAAGAAGGTAAATTTCCTATCTTAAGAATGTAGAGTTCTAAATATATCTATCAGTTTCATCTGTTCCAAAGTGTCGTTCAGGTCCATTGTTTCCTTAGTGATTTTCTGTCTGGTTGATTTATCCATTGCTGTCAGTGGAGTAGTAAAGTCCCCTGCAATTAGCACAGTCTTATCAATAATATGGTTTCTGCCTGTGGTTAATTGTTTTATGTATTTGGGTGCTTCCCAGTTTGGCCCATTGATATTTATAATTGTTAGCTCTTCCTGAAGGAGAGACCCTGTCATTATTATATAATGTCCTTCTTCATCTCGTGATACTGCCTTTACTTTAAAGTCCAGTTTGTCTGATATAAATATGGCTAGTCCGTTTTTCTTTTGGCTTCCAGTCACGTGATAGATATTTGTCCACCCCTTTACTTTCAACTGCTGCGGCTGAGTTCAAGGATCATCAAGACAGTATAGTATTGGGACAAAAACTGACATATAGACCAATGGAATAGAATAGAGAACCCAGAACTGTACCCACAAATGAATGGACAATTAATTTTTGACAAAACAGGAGAGAGTATCAGATGGAAAAAAAAACTGCCTCTTTAGCAGGTGGTGCTGGGAGAACTGGA
>NW_021864772.1:0-881 GCF_006229205.1 Suricata suricatta | reverse complement strand
GGGATACTGGGTGAGTATAGGTTGGTTTCATTTGGGCTAAATACATTGGCGATGCATTAAATCATCCCCTAGCTACATCAAATGGTTATCAGTTTCCTAAAAGACTAACAACAACAACAAAAAGATTCTAGCTCAAACTTCTATTCAGCTCACCACACAGTCCGACTTATAAAACCCAGTACCCTTACTCTGATGCAGTTTTAATGCTGTCTAAAAAGTTATCAACCACAAATCTGCTTCTTCATTTGTTCAAACGAAATGTGTATTCAAAAACACTGTTAAAATACTTAACCTTTGTTGCTATCATCAGGAACTGCTCCGACGGTTGCCAAAACTGAAAGCATAATGTTGTAGCGAAAGAAGCAGCCTTAGTATTAACTCATCTGATGATTTAAGATAGAGAACTTTGCACTGGCCAAAAAAATGGAAATATTGAGGAGTCAGTGGAATGCGGACCCATCTGGCAACAGCAGTAAGCCACCCCCTTGAAATGGACAGATGGCCAGAAATAGCAATCCTAGTTGGATTTATCCCCCTCCCAGCTTGGTGACAGGATGTTAGACATGAGCCAGTGCACGTTGGGGTTGAACTGGTGAATATTTCCTATTCTGACTTTAATTCTTCTTATTGAATGGCTTATTGTGCCTCCGATCGAGGTTATCCCTGACACTTCAAATTAACGGGTCTGCCACCATATTGTTCCCCAATTTATATTTCTTACATCAGTAAACACTGCCACCTCCAGCTGAGTATCCAGTTTAGTGAACCCTGTCTTCTCTGACTCTATTTTATTGTAATTTTTTATTATTTTTCATATGTTGCCCATGGTAGCTTCCTCAGTAGCCTTTCTGCCTTCAGCTTTTCTTTCTCATGTCCACATT
>NW_021864771.1:0-1763 GCF_006229205.1 Suricata suricatta | reverse complement strand
AATAAAAATATTAACTTGGGGGTGCCTGGGTGGCTTGATCGGTTAAGCATCTGACTTTGGCTCAGGTCATGATCTCATGGTCATGAGTTCGAGCCCCACACCGGGCTCTTTGCTGACAGCTCAGAGTCTGGAGCCTGCTTCGGATTCTGTGACTCCCTCTCTCTCTGTTCCTCCCCTGCTTGCACTCTGTCTCTCTCTCTCTCTCTCTCTCTCAAAAATAAAGATCTTTAAATTAAAAAAAAATATTAACTTGGGGCTTACGAAGGGCACTACAGTAAATGTATTCTAATGGTTACTTTTTTTTTTAGCCTTCACAGTATCCCCTGAAGTTTGTTCTTGAATGGCATCTCATGGATGAGGAGACTGAAGCTTAAACAGACTGCTCTGCTCCCCGTAGTGGCACTGCTGGTAAGGGGTAGGTGAATCTGGATTCCGGCCAAAGCACTTTGACATATTTTTAACCTCTGTGCAAAATTGTCTTTTAAGCTGTTAGCGTTGATAATATGCGTATGTAATCACATATTGCAATGAGGTAAACTGACACAGCAAAAGAGGGCAGAATTGTCCTCAGGAAAAGAATTGTGCTTATTTGTTTAGAGAAAGAGTTAAACTTTTTGGTTGTAGAAAGTTCAAGGAAGAAATAAGGAGACTATGTAGCTGAGCTTCTAAATCCTGCAACATCAGAAATGAACAGAAACTTGGGGGTGAAGAAAGCCAAGTGTGCTTTTGCAAGGTAGTGATAAGAAATTAGAGAGAACAGGAAACAGTGAGGCAGAGGGGACCAGGAAAATTTCCCAGGCATCTGCAGATGTCTTTGGGACACTGGACTTCTCCTGGAATTAAAGAGGAGTTTCTGTCAATTCTCTATCTTTTAAGAGGACAGGGTAACATTGGGGTTACATTAATGTAATACGTACAATTCCTGAAGAATCAAGCGTACATTGGTGTTTGTCATTTTATTAGTAACTTGAGAGACGTATTTGCACCAAGTTTAACTACTATGAAAGATAAAGTTCTATTTTGATGTAAGTACAGCAGATGAGAGTAGACTTCAGACTGATAAAAAACCATGGTGGGAATATTTGACTTGACTTTGTGCAAGTAATATGTTTGGCTTAACAGTGAAACTGAACATTAAATCCATAGCTTATATAACTAATAACTTTTAAACAGAAACACAGGGAGAGACTGCAATATTGGTATAACTGTTAACTTCCTGGGTCTGTTATTCTGGCTAATTATTGTTAAACTTATCTTGTATAAGCCTGAAGGTAATCATACTATCTGCAAATAGTGTTATTTCCTCTTCACCAGTAATATTTCCTAATATATTAAATGATTTATCATATAGGTGAGGACTATTTTAGTTTTATAGTAGAGGAAGATTTTATTTACATCTTTAATCAAGAATCAGTATTGTATTATTAATATTCATTGAAACAATCATGTTTCATTTTGATAATTTATATATTTTATTGATTTATTACTTAATATTAAATGATAATTGTACATAAATACTGTTTGGCTGTGGTGAATTCTTTTAGTGTCCTATGGCTTTAGTTGCCTTTATTTTATTTAGCATACTTTATCTCTGTTTATAATTTTAAAAAACTTCATTTTCCTATTTTTGTGAAATTTTAATGCTTTGTAACGGAAGATTTTCTAATGTGATAAAAGTAAGCTCATCTTATATATAAGAGAGCAATGGAAAAATCTATTTCAGAAAAATTTGAAAGAACCCACTAATAGGGGCACCTGAGTGG
>NW_021864770.1:3120-5000 GCF_006229205.1 Suricata suricatta | reverse complement strand
TCGAATTCTGGTTCCATTTGATTCTCCACCTCCTGCTTTGAGTGTCTGGATACAGCTAGAGAAAAACAACAAGACAGCTGGTCTCAGTTTAGTTTATTTCTGTAACTAGTCTCACTTTAAAGTCCTGACGGCTCATCTCAGGTGAGCCCTCGCTGCAGACTGGTGCGTCTAGTTCCTTTTCCCAATGTCTGTGCCTTCCTGCCTACTGGACGAGGAAGTATATCAAAAGACATCCACATTGGTAAATCAGTCCAACATTCAGTAGGGATTTTCTTTTAATTAAACAGGGGAACAAAATAAGATGAAGGAAGCCCATAATTCCACTATCAAGATGATCCTCCTTGACATTAAAAAAGTAAAAAATTAATACACGTAATATGACTAGAAAATTCCAAGGGTGTGGAAGCAGAGAATGAAATGTGAAAGCACGCCTCCCAGGCTGGCCTCTGTCTTCCTAAAGGAGAGCTCTGCCGGTGGGTCGGTCCCTGGGATTCCTTCCTCGGAATTTATGTCCTCATCTGTGTTTGTGTATGATCTGTATTTTAAAATACACCCTCAGGGAAGATCAGAGTACAAACACTGTGTGGTGCCTTCTTTCTTTGCTTAGCAATCCTTAGACCTCTAAATAGATTTATGTAAGTCAAAAGACATCTTTCTCCTAACATTTTATTCTACGTCAGTTCTGTATTTACTGAGCAAAAGTTACGTGCTCCTTTTGGAACTTTGTGAAATTATTTCAACCAAGTTATTGTGAAAACCTATTTTTTTATTAATATTACATTCTTTTTTTTTTTGGTCCTTCTTGTTTCTGTAATCATAGACTGAAAAACACCAATTTAAAGGGTCAGGGTCAGCTTTCAAAGAGTGTATGTCTTAAGATTTTCTCTTAAAGGCAATTTGTGCTTATTTAAATTATAAAATATATGCTTATTAAAAATATGTAGAAAATGGGACGCCTGGGTGGCTCAGTTGGTTAAGCGGTCGACTTCAGCTCAGGTCATGATCTCACAGTTTGTGGGTTCAAGCCCTGCGTCAGGCTCTGTGCTCACACCTCGGAGCCTGGAGCCTGCTTCTGATTCTGTGTGTGTGTCTCTCTCTCTCTCTGACCCTCCCCTGCTCACTGTCTCTCAAAAATAAATAAACAAAAAAAATTTTTTTAAGTATATAGAAAATTACAGTGAGATTTAAAGAGAATATCATCCATAGCTCCACCACTCAGAGACAACCATTGTTAACATATTGTTATTTACTCGGAGTGTTTTCAGTTTACATATATGCACTTGTGTGTAGAAAACTGTGTAACACGTACATATGATTTACACTGCATGTGGTTGAGACGTGCTGTGAGTGTGTTTTCTGTCTTGTTTGTATTTAACTTTGACTCATCAGTATTTTCCAAGAGCTCTCAGATTTCTTTCCCTGCGGTTTAATGACTGTGTGCGCTCCCATTTGTACAAACTGTATACAGTTTGCTGCCTGAAGTTTCAATGAAGCTCAGAAATACCCAAACAGTACACTTTTTAGGGACACCTGTGTATCTAGTAAAACCATTGAAAAATGCCGAGGAAATGATAAATTCATGATAGTCATCATCTCCAAAGGGATGGCGTGGGCTGTGGGAAGCTGGGAAGCTCATGCAGCGAATTGGGAACATCTTAGTTCTTAACTCAGATACAGGTGTAAGGATTTTCTTTATTCTTTATAATCCAGAAACCTACACGGATGCTCTTTTGTTTGTGTTATATGTAATCATTGTATCCTTACTAAATATTTTAAGAACCATTGGATCATAGTCGGCTCATTTTCCTTCCAGACTAATTGCTTGTTTTTCTTTAATTCCAAGGTACTCTTATGTTTTATTTGCTACTTCTTATTACATA
>NW_021864770.1:832-3020 GCF_006229205.1 Suricata suricatta | reverse complement strand
TTTTTTAAATGTTTGTTTACTTAGAGAGCACAAGTGGGGGGAGCATGTGGAGAGAGGGGAAGACACAGAATCGGAAGCAGGCTCCGGGCTCTGAGCTGTTAGTGCAGAACCTGACGTGGGTCCTGAACTCAAACCTGGGAGATCACGACCTGAGCTGAAGTGGGTCACTCAACCGACCGAGCCACCGGGCGCCCCTCTACTGTGTTGCATAGATCCTGTTCTCTGAGTACCTCTTCCATGTGGAGCATTCAGTTGGGGACTGGGAAGCCCCCCGGGGAGCTCAGGCCTGCCTCTAGGACAGTATTGGGGGTTGGGGTGCGGGTAGAGTATGTGTAAGAGGGACCAGCAGCAGTAGTTACCTGTGAAGGCAGGCCTTGAACTGCTACATCTTGATGCAGTTTGCACGCAGGGCAGCTTAGGCTTGACCTTCCTTTGAGAGGACTTTCGCCTGATGACATGCGTTCTCACTAACTTCCGAGGTCGTGAACGAACAGGTGTGGCATCCTGGAAACGGCCATGTGTCGGTTGGATTATTCTCAGTTATTTACAGGCTGACATTTCTGTGCTTATGTTGTTAATGAATTTATTCCAACATGACATCTCATGGATACTGGAGTGTATGTTTAAAAAATGATTACACACACACACTTACACACACACACACACACACACACACACTATATTCACGTGATCATATTTTAAAACTCTGATTATAGTGTTTATGCCTTCCAGGAATTACTTCACTAGGAATAATAAGTGCAGTTTTGGGGGAAAACGTTATTTATGTTTTCTTTCAGAGTTATTCTGAAATCTTACTTTTATTTTTTACAGAGCCACATTAAATCTATAGACTCAGGAGAGACGAACATAGATGGAGCCGTAGGTGAGTAGACCGCGGGACACGGACATCTGTGTTTCGAGTACTTGGATGTAGCGATTTTGAACATGAAGATAAACACCCGTAATAATTACCTGTATCCCCAGGACTGATGGCATCGGAAGAGTTTATCAAGATCACGTTGTCGGCTTTTGAAGCGATAATACAATATCCCGTTTTATTGAAGGACTATTGCTCTACGGTCAGTTCTGGCAGCTTGTGAGAAAGATATATATATATATTTTGATGTTTATTTGTTTGTTTATTTTTTCTTTTATAGTTTATTGTCAAGTTGGTTTCCATGTAACACCCAGTGCTCTTTCCCACAAGCGCCCTCCTCCGTGTCTGTCACCCCCCTTCCCCTTTCCCTCTCCCCCATCAGCCCTCAGTTTGTGCTCAGTATTCAAGAGTCTCTCATGGTTTGCCTCCCTCCCTCTCCCCAACTATTTTCCCCCCTTCCCCTCCCCCATGGTCCTCCTCTGTTACATTTCTCCTGTTCCACTTTTGAGTGAAAACAAGTGGTATCTGTCCTTCTCCGCCTGACTTATTTCACTTAGCATGACTCCCTCGAGGTCCATCCATGTTACTGCAAATGGCCAGATTTCATTCTTGTGAGAAAGATGTTTTTTTGTTTACTTGGTAATTCTGTTTACCAGGTTTACATATGCTTGGTTCATCTATATTTCTCACATGAAACAACCGTTCAGAAAAGCTGCTCCCCTGATGCGATGAACCTAAGAACTGCTTTCCTTCCTGACTGGAAGGAGTTTTCCTTGGAATTTTGGTGGCTCATTATTCCCTTTCCCTTCTTGTCCACACCTTACCCCCAGCCTGCTGCTTCTTACTTCTTTCCCGGATATCTGTTGTGCCCAACGCATCAACTCCCAGAGCAGAGTTTTTCCACCTTGGCTCTGTGGGGACTTGAGGACGGACGGCTCCCTCGTGGTGGCTGTGCTGGGGACTGGGGGACAGTTGGCAGTGTCCTCGCCTCTGCTCACTAGATGTGGGCGGGACTCCTTCCCCCTCAGTGACAAATAGAAAGGTCTTTTCGCATGGCCAGAGGTCTTCTGGGCAGAGAAATTGCCCCCATCTCAGAACCTCTGCCTGACCCTGATGCTTCGTGAGCCAAGGACTCACTTTAGAGGAGGGAGGAAAGGCTTTGTGATCTCATTCTCTCCCGCGGAAGTCCTCCAGAAAAGAAGCCAGGTATGTCGAGAACCCTAATTATCATTCTCCTGTTCTCTGTAATGGTTCTAGGGGTTGACTGAACTCTGCAAGGCCGCTCTAACTGGGGTGCTTCAAGTGCTTGCA
>NW_021864770.1:0-732 GCF_006229205.1 Suricata suricatta | reverse complement strand
GGGGTCAGGCAGAGGTTCTGAGATGGGGGCAATTTCTCTGCCCAGGAGACCTCTGGCCATGCGTAAAGACCTTTCTATTTGTCACTGAGGGGGAAGGAGTCCCGCCCACATCTAGTGAGCAGAGGCGAGGACACTGCCAACTGTCCCCCAGTCCCCAGCACAGCCACCACGAGGGAGCTGTCCGTCCCCAAGTCCCCACAGAGCCAAGGTGGAAAAACTCTGCTCTGGGAGTTGATGCAGTTGGGCACAACAGATATCCGGGAAAGAAGTAAGAAGCAGCAGGCTGGGGGTAAGGTGTGGACAAGAAGGGAAAGGGAATAATGAGCCACCAAAATTCTAAGGAAAATTCCTTCTAATCAGGAAGGAAAGCAGTTCTTAGGTTCATCTGGTCAGAGGAGTAGCTTTTCTGAATGGTTGTTTCATGTGAGAAATATAGATGAACCAAGCATATGTAAACCTGGTAAACAGAATTACCAAGTAAACAAAAAAACATCTTTCTCACAAGAATGAAATCTGGCCATTTGTAGTAACATGGATGGACCTCGAGGGAGTCATGCTAAGTGAAATAAGTCAGGCAGAGAAGGACAGATATCACTTGTTTTCACTCATAAGTGGAACAGGAGAAATGTAACAGAGGAGGACCATGGGGGAGGGGAAGGGGGGAAAATAGTTGGGGAGAGGGAGGGAGGCAAACCATGAGAGACTCTTGAATACTGAGCACAAACTGAGGGC
>NW_021864769.1:0-881 GCF_006229205.1 Suricata suricatta | reverse complement strand
CCTTGCTTTCTGCAACAGTGAATTATAAACTCTTCAATAAATAATTTCCTGCTGTGCTATGCTAGATGAAAAGCTCCTATCTTTAGGACATCAAGGGACCAAGAGGCCAGAATCGCTTCCATGAGCTGGAATTTGTCAAGCCAGAAAATATATGCTTGAACAGGCCCAGGAGTAAATCATTAGAAGATGAAGGTGGCATATCCAAAGATCTGACATGAGCAGGGCTAGAGAGTCCAATAGGCTTCACAGTCAGGTAACCCAGACTTCTACGTCATCCTACACCATTGCATGGATCTCTCCTCCTTATCTTACATGTCTGGTTTCAAAGGTAACATTGGTTCTTGAGAGGACAGCTTGGTATGTTGATGCCAACCAAGATAGATTGCTGCTAAACTGTAGCTTCACCTGCTAAACTGTAGGTATACCATGGAAAAAAATACTAAACAACCAAGTACACAGAATGACTCAGCTAGTTGAGGTCCTCAGTTTTATTCATCGGCCACCCCAGTGCTGGCATAATGGGCATATGAATGCAGTGCTGTAGTGTCTTGAATGTCGGCATGCATGTGCCTAATAGCAGAAGCTTCAACTTTTCAAGGCTTATCTAGCTACTTTTCTTGTCAAGTTCTAACTTGCCCAAACTAGTGATCATTGTGAAGCCCCCAGTATAACAACATCCACCAAAAGGATCAGTCAGCCACATGGTGGCATTTTCTACTGTGGAATCTTTTCCTTTCAGAAGGGGGAAGAAATTCATGTGGGTTGAGTCCACGTAATCTATGTATGGGTTATTTCTCTAATCTGTAAGTGCTCAGGAAGAATCACTCTCTGGAGCTGGTAGAATGGTGCTAAGCTTTGGATTGGACAAAGAAATCTAGTTT
>NW_021864768.1:0-881 GCF_006229205.1 Suricata suricatta | reverse complement strand
ATACATACACTAATTTTACTCAATATCTTTACTCGAATACCTTCCTTTATAATGTTTTATGTATTTGAATGTCCTTATAATGATGAGTTATTTTAACTATATATTAAAACCCAATTGATAATTGTTCTTACCTTAGTGTGGTGGATATACCTAACAAGCACCCTCATAATTGCCACTTATAATAGGAATTTACTTTCTATGCTAGAGCACTATTTTCATTGCACTGAAATGAATAGAACACTATTTTATTACTCCTACTTTCTAGGCTAGAGCACTATTTTCATTGCACTGAAATAAAATAGAGTACTATTTTATTACTCCCCAATTAACTATGTGATGTTCATAATGTTTAAAAACAAGTTAAAAAAGGGGCGCCTGGGTGGCTCAGTTAGTTAAGCGTTCAGCTTTGGTTCAGGTCATGATTTCACGGTTTGTGGGTTTGAGCCCCGTGTCAGGCTCTGTGCTGACAGCTAGCTCAGAGCGTGAAGCCTGCTTCAGATTCTGTGTCTTCCTCTCTCTGACCCTCCCCTGCTTGCACTGTCTTTCAAAAATAAATAAAAAAAACATTAAAAAATATAAGTTAAAACATATTCTGAATATTAAGTTTTATCAATAATAATAAAGCTAACCAGAAGTTATAAAACACTTTCATTTTCTTTCAAAAATAAGGTTGGTCTGTTGATTTCTTCAAGATGATGACAAGGACTTTGTCAGCATAAAGACGTAAATTAAAATGCTTAAAATGGGATAAGTTATCTGAGATGACTGCCTGGGTAGTTACAAATTAAACATTTTATATGCAATTGCATGTTATTTTCACTATGTGTTTTGAATGAGCCAATACTAGGATATTCTCTGGGTGTATATGGTTTTGAATGCAC
>NW_021864767.1:0-881 GCF_006229205.1 Suricata suricatta | reverse complement strand
GCATGAGCAGGGAGGGGCGGAGAGAGAGGGAGACACAGAATCAGAAGCAGGCTCCAAGCTCTGAACTGTCATCACAGATCCCGACCCGGGGCTTGAACCCACTAACGTGAGATCATGACCTGAACTAAAGTCCAATGTTAAACCAACTGAGCCACTCAGGCACCCCTAATTCACTCTCTTTAAATATATTCTACACCTCTGTCATTACCTTCTTATCTCTCTGAAATGATCAGACTATATAGATTCTCAATGTATCATTATACAGGTCAAAGTTCAATTTCTCTTTCTTCTCATCCCTGTCACTTCCTTTTCTATATGCTCTTCCATCAGCACTGTCTCTACCCTGCTCTTTATTTATAACTGGGATCTCTGGCATTCTGCTTTTAAGCTGCCCTTTGTTTTTTGTTTTTTTTTTTCCCTCCATTTTGGTTTTCCTGTTTTTTTTTCATTTCTTTGTACATTTCTGTGCTTTGGTTCCCTATTTGTTTGTCTGTCTGTTTTCTATTCCAGGGCTACCTCAACAAACAAGCCAAAGTACACATGATCGAGTGTCCCAAATATCACTACAAGTAGGGAAATAAAATAACCACAGACACAACAAGAGAGACCAAGGGAACCTATGGAACGAACACTTCCTGAATGGACATATCCTGACAGTCAATGAGAATCCTTTAATATAGCAATACTCACAGGTGGAGAGCACATGACAGTTCTTTTTAAACTGACAAGAGACAGAAAACTAGCCAAAATGATGAAACAAAAAAATACTCTCCTCTAAAGAAATTCCAGCAAGAAGTCAAGGCTAACCAAAAGATCAAAACAGATCTAAGCAACATAACTGAGCAAGAATTTAGGACAATTGTCATAAAATTAACTGCTGG
>NW_021864766.1:0-881 GCF_006229205.1 Suricata suricatta | reverse complement strand
ACACCACCTCACACCTGTCAGAGTGGCTAAAATTCACAACTTAGGAAACAACAGATGTTGGTGAGGATGTGGACAAAGGGGAGCCCTCCTGCACTGTCGGGGTGGGGGGGTGCAGACGGTGCGGCCGCTCTGGAAAACAGTATAGTTTCCTCAAGAAACTAAAAATACCCTACAGACCAGCAATTGCGCTAATAGGTATTTACCCAAAGAATACAAAAATACAGATTTGAAGGGGTACGTGCACTACAGTGTTCACAGCAGCACTATTAACAGTAGCTAAAGTATGGAAAAAGCCCAATTGTCCATTGGCTGATGAATGGATAAAGAAGTGGTATGTACACACACACACACACACACACACACACACACACGAATATTACTCAGTCATCGAAAAGAAGGAAATGTTGCCATTTGCAATGGCATGGATGGAGCTAGAGTGCATTATCCTGAGCAAGATAAGTCAATCAGAGATTTGGTCAGCTTTCCACAGGGGATGTTATATCTTTATTGAGCTTTTCCCAATTCTGGCTTAAACGAAACCTTTCCTTAAACGAAACCATGCTAATCCTTCTGCATTTGGTTTTCAAAATTTTGGTGCCACTGTTTACTCTCCTATTATTGTCCTTGTGTATTTATGCCTTAAAAACACCCCCCTTTCTTTCTTTTTTTGGTGGGTTTTTGGATAGAGAGACATCAAGTGCTCATTTTTTACCAGATCATCATTATACGTAGATCTATCTCTGACTTACTGCGATTTCTTATCATGCTGGATACACAAAAGATCAGGAAGATAATATCATAGGTAATGAATATTGTGGCATCATTTATGTTCGGATTACAATTCTAGAAGACTCCAGCTTTTACCTGACATGAATAAAGCT
>NW_021864765.1:0-882 GCF_006229205.1 Suricata suricatta | reverse complement strand
TCTGTGTCTCAAAATAAATGTTAAAAAAAGTTACATGGTATCAGATCTGCATGTAGAGGCACATGGGGTGTGCTGCACAACAGACAACTTGAAGGTGTAGCAGAAGGTGATAAAATCCTGTGGGTATCCTCAGGCTTGGTGAGAGGGGACTCATGCCTGGAAAGTGGCAATTCAGAGGAAAGACCTAGCTGGCAGTGGGAGGGGAAGATAAAATATTTCTGTAGAACACTGAAGACCCCCAAGCTGACCGGAGGAAGTGGATCCCTTGTTCTTGATGTAAAGCTACACCCAGGCACCTAAGTGAGAAATGGTGGGCCCTACAACTACACTAACTAGTTGGACGTCTGCACGGAGTTGCATTTACCTAAGAGCAGAGTGGTTGACAGGTTCTTGTGGTTTCTGTTACCTAGTATTTTCTGGAAGGATTGGGAAACAGAGGAAAGCAAAAGAATTGAGGGGAAATTCAGTAGTTTTCCTGCTACTCAGAGTGAACCACTGTTAACTTTTTCCTTGCGGATCTGTGTGTTGGTATATTTAACTCTTTAAGTTCCTGTTTGACTCCTGAGAGTTAGGTCCTGGATAGCTAGGTAAGAGTGGCACACATCAGCCAGTATGATGGTCAGCATCTCCTGGTATCTGGTTTCAAAAGCCAGGCAGAGTGGACTGGCCTTCCCTCCCCGGGCTGCCTGGTCCAGGCGGTTTCTGCATCTAGTTGGGTTTGACTGAAATTAATTACTGGAGAACTGAGTCCGCAAGAGCCGCCTGGACCGTCCCTAGGAGAGACTGATTGACTCAGCAATCCCCGGAAACCATGGATCCGCCCGGAGAACTGGAGCTCATGCAGGCAGAAGAAGAGTAATTATGCTGGGTCACTAGCTTCCC
>NW_021864764.1:0-882 GCF_006229205.1 Suricata suricatta | reverse complement strand
TTCCGTCCAGCATAATAGGAGTGTGAAAGTCAGCAAGGTGCCAGCAGGGAAGGCTGGAAGCGTGAGACGGCCCGGGCGGTGGCCCGGATGGCCCTGCCTCCCAGGGGCAGGGCCCGGGGGCCCGACGACCTCCTCTCTCTGCTGTGTGGTGACTTCCAGTGATCGCATTTTCACAGAAAATGGGGCATTGTGATCAAATGTGTCGAACTGAAAAGTTGGGGCATGTTGTCCTTGCGTGCCGACGAGATGGAACCAAGGTGCGTGGTCCTGGGACCGGGCTCTTCCCTGCGTCGACAGCCCTGCGGGCGTGTCCTGCCGGCGTGGCGGGCCATGCGCCAGAGGCGGCCGTTGAGGCTGCTGTGACGGTTCTGCACGCTCAGGGTGGGGCAGGACAGGTCATCGGAGCTGGAACGGGCCAGGAAAGTCAGGGCTGCACGGACTTGCGCACATTCCCCGAGGCGCCGAGTCCGTGTCCGGTCCGAGCCGGTACGGGACTCGAAGCCCCAGAGCCACCGCCCGGCCGCGGGCAGTGAGTGGTCCACGCAGAGCCAGGCTGAGAAGTGCCTCGTACGAGAAAGGCACGCGGGTCCTCCGTTCGTGACTCGTTGGGGTGCGTGGTGTGGGGGCCGTGGACGAGGGAGCGTCCAGCTCGCTGGCGTGTGGGGGCCGCGGGGGCTCGAGCATCACGCACACCCCGCCCTCCCGCACGTGCTGGGGTAGTGCCTCCATCTGACAAACCACAGCCCCGTCCCGGGGCAGGGTCCAGGCCACACAGAAGCGGGGCAGCTTAAGTCACATGAGGGGACTCTAGTGCCACCTGCTGGCCAGAGCCACCAGGCCCTTCCCGAAGCCGCCAGTCTGTGTGTGAGGTGTGTGTGTGTG
>NW_021864763.1:0-882 GCF_006229205.1 Suricata suricatta | reverse complement strand
TTGAGAGGCTGTGCTGTGCTATACGGCGTTGATGGACTCCAGAGTCTTAATACGTTCCAACTGAGAGCACCTTTCCTTTGCTTCCTGCTTTATTTTGCACTATGAGAAAACCTTTACTAAACACTCTTGAGTGAACATGTTTTCTCAGAATTGTTAAACACACAAGGGTATTAGATTATACATTATAAATTAGATTTTTTATTAACTAGGTTCTTGCAATTGAAATCATCCGTGCTTTGATTTGTCAGAAACTCTTAACTTAATCATAGGAAAGGAAGGTTCCTTAACATGATGTGAGGTTGCTATGATGATATTAATGTATACTGCTAAGTAGAAAAACCAGAAAATATTTTTCTCTGTTGTCTCTACATGACACATAAGCACATTTTTTCTGCAATTTCAGCTATTTGAATCATATTAATATCTTCGTTAGTAGTTTTCTCAGTGCTGCCATGATGTCTTTGTTCCTCAGAGTGTAGATAATGGGATTCAATGTTGGGATCAAAACAGTGAAGAAAAGAGAGATCAATTTTCCAACTCCTTCAGATTGATTTGACTTCAGTTGTGTATAATTGATAGTAGCTGTTCCATAGAATAAGACTATAACGATCAGATGAGAAGAACAGGTAGAGAAGGCTTTCGCCCTCCCTTTGGCTGAAGACAATTTCAGAATGCTGGAGATAATTTTGCCATAGGAGACCACAATCAACAGAAATGGAAGCATGAGGATTACCACTGCAATAGCATAGACCACTAATTCATTCACAAATGTGTCCCCACAAGCTAACTTGAGTACTGGGGGGAGGTCACAGAAGAAATGATTAATTGTGTTAGACCCACAAAAGGGCAGAGAGAAAATCTGGCATGTTTGCCCAATTACAA
>NW_021864762.1:0-882 GCF_006229205.1 Suricata suricatta | reverse complement strand
CCAGTCACGTGGTGATGCTTGGTCAGGTGCTGTTGCCCTACTCTCTCCACAGGGGACCCAAAGCTCCTCTTGTGCCTGTGTTCACTCTGTGGTGTGGACCCAGTCCACCGTGAGCAGTCGAAGATCTGCGCTCCAGCCATGCTGTCGGCCTCAGGCAAACATCCCTCTGCCTGAGATCCTTTATGGGGACAGCGGTGACACTGCTCCGCCTTCCTCACAGAAGCCAGGTAGGAAGAGGGGGGGAATGTGCCCAGAACAGCCAAAGCCCCTGCATTGTCAGCAGCCTTCACTTCAGGACTTCAGCCTCTTGGATCATCTTGAAATCTGTGCTTTACGTTAACAACATCTTGGTTCTTTCCTCTAGATCATTAGTAAAAATGGCAGATCCAGCCTGGCATTCACCACTCCCATGCCAGCCGGGGGCACGTCCTCGGCTTTGAGCACTGTGGCCAGTCACAGTTCACAACACTGTATTCATTTTAAATGCAATTATAGTCAGCTTTAGGGAAACTCTGACACTTTGTTAGAGTCCAGATACATTTTATTTATGGCTGTTTATCCCATTGCCTAGTGCTGTTTGGGGAATGCCTCATGTGTCAGCATCACGCCGTGGCAAGGTGCTGTGCTTAGATTAATTTTGCAGATAACTAAAGTTTACCAATTTGAGAAGCAAACCTTAAATACACACACACACACACACACACCATTTTGAATTCTGAACTGAACTATATCTAAAATAGGTAGCACACTTTCTTGTATACAGAATATGAGAAACGTGCTTTAGCCATTCATTGATGGTCATAAATATCAATGACTCCCCCTTATAAAACAGAGACACTTTGAGTGACTCTAAGACTGTGTTAGGCTCTTTTTTCCTACACT
>NW_021864761.1:0-882 GCF_006229205.1 Suricata suricatta | reverse complement strand
AAAAATAATTTTAAAAATTAACTTTTTATTCCTATAAGATATCAGAGCATGTCACACCGCACCCCTCAGTTATCTGCCCCAAGGCAGGTGGGATAAGCCAACACTTACTGACCATTGTACCCATGAGAGGTGCCATGTCAGGCCCTTTACTGTATCACTGCACTTATGCTTTGCAGCACCTATGGGAGATAGAACCTTCTGTAGCTCCCACTTTGCCAGAAAGGAAACTGAAGATCATAGATACGAAGTCAGTTGGCCAAGGCCATGCAGCTTGTGATAGGGGAATGGTAAACACATGTCAGGCAGATTTTTAAAAATAGTGGTAACACATGTTTTCACATATGTTTTGAAGACCTCTTCTGCCATCCATTCTTTATCCAGAAGAACGAAATGGAAGAAGCTAAGATGTTAGGCCGTGGGGAATGATTGCAGAGGGCCTTCTCCCTGGTGGCTCTTGATCCATTAATCAGCGTCTTTGGGATTTGAACAGTTACTCAGCTACAAAGTCACCTACAATTACTAGAAACTGGGCCACCTTTCTCCTCGCCTGTAGCTTTAAGCCATTTCTACGCAAGTACCTTGAACTCCTGGTCCGGTAGGCCTTCTTAGGCATCCTTGATCTTACCCAAACCATGGTGGCAATGAGACCCCATGTCTGCCTTGCTTGCAGTGCTCACGATTGTTAGTACCCTGTTCTTGAATTTGCTGGAAATCAGGGTCAAGGACTCATCTGCTTTGGGGAATGCACCTTAACCCTTTCGGAAACTAGGGCATTTCCGGTAACCCTTCAGGACACTTGATTCTGACCACCAGCTCTTGAAGTATGCGGTGACATCATCTTCCAGTAGCCCGCACCACCGCACTGACTTAGCACAGATTTAC
>NW_021864760.1:0-882 GCF_006229205.1 Suricata suricatta | reverse complement strand
GCCAAACCCCACGTCTGCCTTACTTCCCATGTGCTACAACTTTAAAAATAGCCTCCATTTCCATATGCTATTAGGGAAGGTCTCTTCCCCACTCTGTACTTGGAATTAGAATTTTTCTCTCTTTGCAACATGCAGTCACGCTCCAAAAGATATACAAACACAAGGAGGTCTGAGAGTGTTTTGAGGCCTAAAATCCCCCCAAAAAAGTTTAGGCATTTGCTATTTCAACTAACTGGTTAACATTGGGATACAATTTAATTTGCTTGTAGAGCACTGTGGAACCCTTAGAGCTCCAAATTCCATTCTTTTACCCAAAGTGGCCTAAATAATGTATCTGGGATTCATTTGTGTACCACATAAGAAACAAAAGTTTTTGCAGATCCTGCTTGAATTTAAAATAAAAATGTTTTCAAAGTGTTTGATTTGCCAGTGAACGCTAAATGTCTGCAAGATAATGTTAAGAGCACTTTGACTTTGCACATATTATGCCCAAAACCTACCGAAACTATTTAAAAATGATTTTCCTGTTAAAATATCATGAAGACATTCATTAAAGTTAAAATCTTTTTAAATATAATGACTCAAATATTCCTCTACTACACAGACCAAGGCTTCCAAGGCTCCATATACCACTCAATAGTTTTCAAAAGCTGAAAGGCTCCAGAGGAAGAAAAAAAAAGATCATAATCAATGCACAAAACTAATGCTTAGCATAAATCAAATACAAGAGCTGTGTTTTAATACAAATTTCTGAGAATCAGCATTGAGAAATAATAGAAAGTGTAAGGACCCAACATAACTTATAATACGTAGATAGCCAAATGGAGGATCAAAGATGTTCAAATAAAGTTACAACCTCGGAGCGTCTGGGTGGCTCCATCA
>NW_021864759.1:0-1763 GCF_006229205.1 Suricata suricatta | reverse complement strand
AAAAAAAAAAAACCAACCTAAATAGATAATACAACCAAATGAATCTTGACTGGACCTAAGACCAAAAAACCCAAAAGTGTCCACAGAGGACAAAACTGGAAAAATCTGACCACAGACTGTGTATTAGATTGTGGATTTATTTTTTTTTAAATTTTAATGTTTTTTTTTTTTTAAATTTTTGAGAGAGAGATAGAGTGTTAACAGGAGAGGGGCAGAGAGAGAGGGAGACACAAAATCTGAAGCAGGCTCCAGGCTCTAAGCTGTCAGCAGAGAGCCCAACACAGGGCTTGAAGTCACAGAATGCAATTATGACCTGAGCCGAAGTCAGACGCTCAAACAACTGAGCCACCCAGGCGCCCCAGGTTATGGAATTAACTTTCTTAGGCATGCTACTAGTATTGTGGCTACAGAGCTGAATGTCCCTATTCTTAGAAAACACATGCTTAAGCATTTAGGGGTGAAGGGTCATAATGTCCTAACTTCCAAATGGTTCACCCAAAAGAGTTTTGTGCATGTATGTGTATGCAAATAGATACACACACACAGACACACGCACAGAAAAAAACTTAAAAATGTTAACTGCTGAATCTGTGTAAAGGTGAATGGATATTCAGCTTTTCTGTGGATTTGAAATTTTTCAAATTAAAAAGCTGGGGAAAAGTATGAGGTTTTTAATAAGTTTGTTCTATGAAATGCAGACTCATTCATTCATTCCTTTTTATGTAGGCTCCCTACCCAGTGTGGAGCCCAATGCAAGGCTTGAACTCAAGACCCTGAGATCAAGAATTGGACACTTGACCAACTAAGCCACTCAGGCTTACGAAATACAGATTTTAGAAAACGCAGTATTTCTAAATTGACATGTTACTTCATATACTATAATCCCAGGTTAGGTTTGTTTAAGTAGGCTGACCAACAGATCTATTTTATATTCATGTATGTTAAGTTTATATATTCAAACTGAGAACACCTCTCAAACTGGAAAATCATTAAGTGGTAAAATGAGATGAGTTGGAAAGGTTGCTGCGCAGAGCGGACAGTCCTTGGGGGGAAGGCGGGGGGAGGGGGGGCTGGAGTTGGGGGGTGAGGGGTGAGTGCAGAATAGAGAACATGGTTTCTCATACAAAACTTACAGAACATTAATTCCTCAACTTGTATTCAAGTGTAACACAGTATTTTTAAAAATCAAATTAATGGCACTGCTTTACTTGGTATCTTTGCTCTTATAATTCCCCAGTTTCCTTTTATTTTATGCTGTTTTAATGCTTAATGTTAGAAGAAATAAAAGAAACTCCGAAAGCCTATTAGGTAGGCCTTCTGGGCACAAATTTACAATAGCAAGAAATTTTTTTCTTCTTGTAGGTCTAACCTCAGAGAGGAAAAATATACCCCAAATTGTAAGTGTTACGCTCTGTTTAGATGTACAAAAGTTTAAGAATAAATTGTAGGGGCACCTGGGTGGCTCAGTTGGTTAAGCATCTGACTTCGGCTCAGGTCATGTATCACGGTTCGTGAGTTGGAGCCTCCCATCAGGCTCTGTGGTGACAGCTCAGAGCCTGGAGCCGGCTTTGGATTCTGTGTCTCCCTCTCTCTCTCTCTGCCCCTCCTCCACTCACACTGTCTCTCTCTCTCTCTCTCTCTCAAAAATAAAAATAAACATTAAAAAAATTTTAACAATAAATTATAAGTATCACACTCTATTTTGATGTGCAAACAATGAAACCTTAGTCATCCTCAAGATGGCACCTGGTAAGAGGAAAACA
>NW_021864758.1:0-882 GCF_006229205.1 Suricata suricatta | reverse complement strand
TGCACGTCCCCTCCGTCGGCCAGGTCCCCGGGGCGGCTGGTGGGCAGGGATGGGCAGTGGGGACTGGGCAGGGCAGGAAACCTATCTTTCCAAAGCCTTTCCTCTGCCCCTTGATGGGGGTGCCCTCGGGGAGGAGGTGGCCGCGCGCTGGGGAGAGGCCGGTGCCTCTAAAGGGGCTGCTGGTGGCCTCCCCGGGGCTTGAGCCCAAGGAGCCTGCTTGCTGGACGTCTCCCCTCTGTCTGCACCTTACCTGGTGGGGGCTGGTGCCTTGTCCCGGGGTCAGGAGATGGGGTGTGCGTGTGTGCATGCGTGTGTGAGTGTGCATGCATGTGTGAGTGTGCATGTGCGTCTGTGAGTGTGTATGTGCATGTGCACGCACAGAGTGGGGGCGGGGGAGGGAGGCAGGGCTGAGCAGTAGGTACAGTTCTCATCAGCGGCTCCGTCCGTGCCCAGCCGTCCTTTCTCGTGGCCGCCCTGGAGAGGAAGCAGGAGTCTAATGGTGTCAGAGTCCTGGATCATCTCTGCTCTCCTGAGTCCCGTCCCAGTGCTATGGGAAGAGCCGTGGCCAGGCCGAGCCGCAGTCCCCTGCCAGCCGTGCCCCTGGCAGCTCTGCCCGCCCCATCACTGCCCCGAAATCCGGCTTCCTCGTGTGTAATGTGGAGATGCTCATGGTCAGAGGGCCTGTGCGGACCCTGATGGGATACTTCCTGTTGCAGATGCTGTAGGGCCTTGGTTCTGACTCATCCTCTTTACAAGGCTGTTGGGGCTCCTCTCTCTTCAGAGCCCCCAGCGGGATCATGGTCTTTCCTGAGGTGGGGGTGCTGGCTGGGCTCAGCTGGTGTTTCTGCCCTTGGGTTGCTGTGCAGCCTCGGGGGGGGGGGG
>NW_021864757.1:0-882 GCF_006229205.1 Suricata suricatta | reverse complement strand
GTTTTCCCCTGCCCAGGACCCCCAGAGACATCTCTGCCCTATTGTGTTGTTCTTTCCTAACAAAATGCCATTTGTTTATTTAATTACACAAGTGTACATACTTGTAAAAGGGAAAATCTCAATATAAAAATACACTTATATGAAATGTCTGGAAAGGGAAATTGATAAACACAGAAAGTAGATTAGTGGTTGCCTTGGGCTAGTGGGGAGGGGAGGCAGGGTGACTGCTAATGTGCAGAGATGAGATTCTTGCTGGAACCACGCGAATGTTGTAAAATTAAGTTATGGTAATGGTTGCACAACTCTAAATACCTAAGAACATTAGACGGTATCCTTTAAATGAAAAATTGTTATGGTATATAAATTGCATCTCAATAAAGCTATTTAAAATACATATATATGTAAACGATAAAAGAATGAGCCTCCCTTCCTTCTCCCATCCCTCCCACCCTACTCTGTTCCTCACAGGAGCAGAAATAAACAATTTCATCTATTGTTACAGATTTGTTTGCTGTGCACTGACAATCACATTTATGAATGTATGTATAGGTATAATTTGGGATACAGATTTTTTTCTTGGTATTCACAGCATTACCTCACAGGTACCATCTCTCAATATTTTTGTTGTGTTTGTTATGATAGGATATGTTTTCCTATCTAATAGATCTGGGACAAATTTCATTCTTAGAACAAGCAGGGAGAGCTCATTCATTCTAACAGGTGGCATTGCAGAAGGTTGGAATACGAAGGTTTTGGCATCCTCCTGTTTGGGGACATTTTGGTTGCCTCCAGTTTCTCACCATGACAAAGACATACCTGACGGTGCAAGTGTGACTCACCCATGCTTCACTAGAAGCTTCCTTCCTGCTTGAAGCCCACTGC
>NW_021864756.1:0-882 GCF_006229205.1 Suricata suricatta | reverse complement strand
TGAACTATGCTGTCTAACAGGGTAGCTACTGGCCACAGGTTGCTATTCGCATTTAATTTATATTAAATAAAGTTAAAAATCCAGTTCTTCAGTTGCAGTAGCCACATTTTAAGTACTCACCAGCCACTTACGGCTAGGAACTACTCTGTTGGACACTGCAGGTCTACTGTGCAGCAGCTATATTTAAATAATTTCTACAGCAGAAGTATCTGCAAAGCACAGCAGGAATATTTAAGAAGTAGCACCAAAAGAAACACAAGGCCAGGCACCTGGGTGGCTCAGTCGGTTTAGTGTCCAACTCTTGGTTTTGGCTCAGGTCATGATCTCACGGTTTGTGAGTTTGAGCCCACATCTGGCTCTGTGCTGACAGTGCAGAGTCTGCTTGACATTCTCTCTCTCCCTGTCCCTCCCCCACTCAGTCTCTCTGTCTTTCAAAAATAATGTTAAAAAAAAAAAAACCCACATTGTAGTGGAGGTGAACTGTCAGCAGAAATGTAAAGGACAAGCATAACTTGCTAGACAGGCAAGTTAGGAGACAATACTACAGGTAAAAGGTATAAAACCATGAGAAAAGGCCCAGGAATTTCAGAGGGTTTATTAGCAAAAATTTTAAATACATCAAGATTATTGAAGATATTAAGGTGGCCAGGTCCTGGGCAGGGATCAAATCTGAAGTGTTTTACAGTCCATAATATAATGCTCCAGGATACTCAACATTTGTTGGAGGAAGCCTTTTCTCCCTAAATTTGTGGTGAAATTAAAGAACTGAGTGTTGAAATGAGAGAAAAAGGGAAAGAACCAAAGAAGCTACATAAATGTTTAAATACAAAACTTATGAGCATAAACATATAAAATGATACTTTGGCAAACATGACACCCCAA
>NW_021864755.1:0-882 GCF_006229205.1 Suricata suricatta | reverse complement strand
CTTCCCCCCACCCCCACTTAATCAGCCCTTCTATCTCCATAGTTTCCTTCAGCATTCTTTCAAGGGCCTGCCGACCTGTGTGGATCCTTCTGCTATGAAGTCCTAAAATGCTGTAACCACAGGTCACGGTCAACTCAGACAGAAGCATCAGCTCTTCTCTACTTTTTCATGAGGAAGAATTTTGAATTTAACAAGCAGAAGTCAATTGTTCGATCCCACTTACAAGTAAGTGCTGCCAGTATCCATTATTGCTGTTGTTAAAACCACTCTTCCAGTTCAGCTTCGAGAAAAGCCTCCAGGCCCCAGGGCAAGAGCTACCAACCCTTCTACCAGGTTCCTCCTTAAAGAAGCTCAGCATAGCCCGCTCTGGGCAGAAATCAACACAGCCCATACATAATTCCACTTTGACTTTTCTTCTGCCAGGGAACAGAATCAAATAGAATACACAACGCAGGAAACCGTGACTATCTCTAGGATGCAAAACCCAACCAGATTCCAAACCCAGAAATGTCTTCCTTTAAGGCATCCCAAGATTCCTGCAACATTCTTTAAATATTTTAAATTATAGGAAACACCCTAGATTACACGGCCTTCTGAAAATTTAATGCATATAGATGCTTTTCTTTGGACCCACAGAGAGAAATCAATGATACGTTCATCCAGTCCAGTGGATTTCTTTAATTTTACTATTTCTGAGTTACTACCTTTGGAGTTTCTTTTTTCTCTTCTCTTCTAGCTCATCAAGGCTGTAAGCCAGTTAATCGCCGATGCTGGGATTGGAGGTTCTCGGTTTCAACATTCCCTTGCAATTACCAACAACTTTGCTAATGGAGACAAGCAAATGAAAGTAAGAAACGCTTTATGGACATTTTCAAAGACTTG
>NW_021864754.1:0-882 GCF_006229205.1 Suricata suricatta | reverse complement strand
GTAAAGGAGTCTATTAAAATTTTCTTAAGTGTTTATTTATTTTTGAGAGAGAGTTGGAATGCAAGCAGGGGAGGGACAGAGACAGAGGGAGACACAGAATCGGAAGCAGGCTCCAGGCTCTGAGCTGTCAGCACAGAGCTCGATGCGGGGCTCAAACTCACAAGCCATGAGATCATGACCTGAGCCAAAGTCAGACAGTTAACCAACTAAATGACCCAGGCACCCCAAGAGTTCTAAAACTTAGGGTACTTAGTGACTTGTTCAAGGTTGCCTTGAATAATCAATAGTCAAGTAAAGATACAAATTTTGTCTTTACGACTAAACAGTCTATGATCTTCACCACTATGCTACTCATATATGTAGAGATGCAGAGAGAAAAACAGAGAATGTGTATATATGATGATGGGTGAAGAGTGAAAGAGACAGACGAAGGGGCGCCTGGGTGGCTCAGTCAGTTAAACCTCCGACTTTGGCTCAGGTCATGATCTCATGTTTGTGGGTTCAAGCCCTATGTTGCGCTCTGTGCTGACAGCTCACAGCCTGGAGTCTGCTTTGGATTCTGTGTCTCCCTGTCTCTCTGCCCCTCCCTCTCTCTTGCTCTGTCTCTCGTTGTCTCAAAAATAAATAAAAGATTAAAAAAATTTAAAAAAGGAGACAGATGAAGTTTTCCATTTAATTGTTTGTGCCTCATATTAGATAGCTATACAGTACAATATGAATGGCATTAAGATTGATTCCATATATTGTCATAGATTTCTCAATCCCAACAGAATTCCACCTCCCTAAATTTCCTAACCCCCAACCCCATACTCTCAGAGCATTTAGTCTCAGATGACCCAAACTTTATTTGAATAGTGACATTTTAGAGCCTTTTCATCTTAA
>NW_021864753.1:0-882 GCF_006229205.1 Suricata suricatta | reverse complement strand
AAAAAAACAATCAGTAAAACTAATAGGCAACCAACAGAATGGGGAAAGATAGTTGCAAATGGCATTTTGGATAAAGGGCAAGTATCCAAAATCTGTAAGTAACTCACCAAACTCCACACCCGAAAAACAAATACTCCAGTGAATAGATGGGCAGAAGACGTGAACAGACACTTCTCCAGAGAGGACACTCTGGTGGCCAACAGATCAGCTCAGCATCACTCATCATCAGGGAAATACAAATCAAAACCACACTGTGATAGCACCTCATGTCAGTCAGAATGGCTAAAATGAACAAATCAAGAGACTATAGGTGCTGGCAATGATGTGGAGAAATGGGCACCCTCTCCTACACAGTTGGTAGGAATGCAAACTTATGTAGCTGCTCTGGAAAACAGTTTGGTGGGTCCTGAAAACATTAACAATAGAACTCTCCTATGACCCAGAAATAGCACTGCTAAGGATTTACCCAAGGGATACGGAAGTGCTCATGAATAGGGGCACATGTACCCCAATGTTCATAGCGGCACTTTCAACAACAGCCAAATCATGGAAAGAGCCTAAATGTCCATCAACTGATGCATGGATCAAGAAAATGTGGTTTATGTATACAACGGAATACTACATGGCAATGAGAAAGAATGAAATCTGGCCATTTGTAGCAATGTGGATGGAACTCAAGGGTCTTATGCTGAGTGAAATAAGTCAGGCAGAGAAGTGTGGGAAGTTCCTGAAGAGACGATGAGCGAGATGCAATGACCTTTCCAAAGGCTTCCAGCAGCTAATGGAAACAGGGACATTCTGGGAATGTGACCACACTCCTCCCTCCTTAATGGAAGCATGAACGGTAGAGAGGCTGGGCACCGTCATCACAGATTGGTCCCG
>NW_021864752.1:0-882 GCF_006229205.1 Suricata suricatta | reverse complement strand
CTGGCATTCCCAAACATCATTCATTCAGTCATTCCTTCATTCAAGAAACATGAGCAAAGAGACACAGTTCTAACCCGTATAATATTTATGATCTAGTTATATGCTCAGAGAGATAAAAAATGACAAACTGGCAAAGACACAATGACAGAAATGCACACATCCAAAATACTTCTTAAAATGAAAATAAAGAAAATAAACATTTACGTGGACAAAGAAAGTTCGGGCAATAACAAAGGTTTGCTGCTATCTAAATCTTAATGCCATGCCATGACTGCCCTGCTGACCTGAAGGTAAGAACTATAGCAAGTTAGCAATGGCTTGCAAAGGCCAATCAATGAGCCCACAACAATGCAGTATATTGTGCGGAGAGGGGTGAAGGGCAGGGAGCAGGATCAAGAAAGAAGGAAAAGCAAACACTAAGGAGGAAGGCAGAGGACACCACGGCAATTATGCTGAAGATGGGAAGCTTCTGGAGCCGCAGGCCAGTGAACAGTGGATATTCTGAAGGCAGAGGGAAGTGGGTGAGTGGAGTCAGGAGGAGGAAAAGCGTTTGGAGCAGGTGAAGGAGGCAAATCGCCACCTGTGTGGCCTTCACTGATTGCAGGCTCTAGGCTATAGCACATATATGCCTGCGTGTGTGTGTGCCTCAGTGTGGGTGTCTCCATCCAGGAAAGGAGGGAAACTTTTATGAGAAAGAAGTAAATGATCCATTAAATCAAATTGACATCAAAAACATATGTAGGAAGGACAATTCTCCAATGTTCTACCCAGTCCTCATCTGCAGCATGGTGTAACACTCAATGATCATAATGATAGATGGTGAAAAAGTATCTTTAATTATACATAAGAGGATCTGAAATGATGTAGCATGCTTAACCAACT
>NW_021864751.1:0-882 GCF_006229205.1 Suricata suricatta | reverse complement strand
ATGTCCTAATTGTATAATGTTGATGGTGATGATGATGATGATAGTTTCAACACCAATAACATGGTTGTATAGAGCTATATAATCGACATGAATTATCTATTTGGTCTTCACAACAATACCAAAAGGGACCAGGGCAGATTTTAACATTAACCTTCATTACCTAGGGAGATAGATGACCCACCAAGGCTACATGTCAAGGCGAACATGGCTGACATAAGTGACAGGGACCTGGGTAGTAAAATTCCATCCCCAGTGCTCCATGGTAAATACCACACAGCCACACTCTTACTGCCTCAGGCTGAAACAGACACTCCTTAGTCTTAAAAATTTGTGTAAAAATAGACAAATTGCTGTTTAGAATTCTGAATATTTGTGAGTATTTCCTATATTATGTTTCAGTTTATTACTACCAAACTGCGGTTAGTTTGCACTTAAAAGGCAAGAGTCTATTTTTATGAGAACCGTTAGTAAATCATTGTTTTGTTTCATTTAGCACAATAGTGTTGTTTACATTTCACACTAAAAGCATAAGGTACTAGTCATCTCCTTAGTTTAAAATCTGAAATCAAATTATAAATCATTTCTAAAAGATAAGCCTCATTTTCTTTTTTCTTGTCAACAATAGCATTCATTGCCCAGATAACTTACTTTAATTTTGGTTTCTTTAATTTAATTTAATTTTTCCCAGTATTATTAAGATATGATTAACAAATAAAATTGTACAGAAAGTTTACAATGTGATAATTTGATATACGTATACATTGTGAAAAGGATACCACAGCCAATTTAAATAAACTTTAAAAATCAAAGTAGTTATCACTTTTTTGTTATGAGAATACTTATATTCACTCTCTTAGCAATTTTAAGTGTACAGTACAATAC
>NW_021864750.1:0-882 GCF_006229205.1 Suricata suricatta | reverse complement strand
TCTAAACATAAAGTCTACCTTCCGAGTAATAGGTTCTCCACACCAGTCCATCACTGCTTAACACAGGGATTCTCAAAGTGCTTTAACATCTACCTCTCTGCACCTTCATTCCAAACCTTGGGACACTTGACAAGGTTCAGGGTCACTGTCAGCCAGACACTAGAGGACAACAGAACCTCTCTCTCTCTCTCTCTCTCTCTCTCACACACACACACACACACACACACACACACACTCACACACACACTCACACACACACACAAGCTCACTGTCCACAGGGGCAAACAGCAGTGTTAGGACGAGTCAAAGAGAGCAAGATGTCACAGGAATCTCATCACAGATGTGAACAACAGGAGATTCCCAGTGAAGAGTCCTTCTGCAATTGCCAGCAAGAGAGAGTACATGGAAAGGTGATTCTGTAATTCCTAAATTTCAATGAAATGATTTATGATTAAGATCTTAATAACATATACATAAAACTACATAAGTGAACACTGTGGTGGAAGAAAAAAAGATAACAGTCTGAATGTTGTTCCTAAGAGAAGCAAGCATCTGTTCTCCAATTTCACTGCCAGGCAATAGGATATATCTCCCTGTCCCTTTACATAATGATGTCACCATTTCGTTAAATGTTTTAATCTGATGGAGTTGTGTGGGGTGACGTATTCAAGATAACATAAGAAATATCATATATGCTTTTGCTTAAAACAAATTCTAATTTTTGCTGCATACTTTATGTTGAATCAGTGAGTATGTCTTTATCTGTGGCCAAGTTTCAGTTTCTTTTCAAATTTTTTGGTATTTTTTTATTTATAAGATAACTTTCAAAGGACTGAATTAGTTGTCAATATAACTATTTCTTATTTGAAATAGTCTGGGATC
>NW_021864749.1:0-882 GCF_006229205.1 Suricata suricatta | reverse complement strand
TCTCCAAGTGTGTTCTGCAGAACGCAGGTTCTCCAAGTTGCTCCCCACATCATCCCCCAAGATGATGATGTGCCTTGCTGTGTTCTCTGTTCCTTACCTGGAGATTTACAGCCACCATGCCACAACTCCTCACAACCTTTACTATCCTGAAGAAATTTTTGAGCTTTGTTACCCCAGTGACTCCTGAGCACATCGGTCTCAGGAACCCCCCAACCCCCAGCACATGTGCTCACGTGCACAGAGCCCCAGGCGCACATGTCCTGGCAGTCACCCACTGCTTCCAGCCTGCCACCCTCCAGCCACATGATAGGGTGGCTCTTCCTGGCCCCCCTGAGTAGATTCCTAGGACTAGTTCTGGTCAATGCATCAGGAGGGAAACGACACAGGTCACTTCCCAGCTGGAGCATTAACCATCATGGTGTGAGGTCTTATGGAACATTCCTTCCTTCTGTCATGTTGACAGGTCAAGATAGTGGCTGTTGAGTCTGGTTCCTGAAGTGAAGAGGTGGACCATAGAGTCCCCAGCTGGCCAACAGTGGGCCCAAAGTGAAAGAGAAAAATACCTTTCAATCCTACTGGAGTTATGACTTTCTCAACACGCCTGTGTGTCTCAGGACACTGGTCCTTCAGGCCTTGTGTGTCTGGCACATGGCTGGTTCATAACAAGAATTCATTGAGTTAGCCAGTGGCCCACAGCATTCTGCTGGGGGCAGTTGCATGTGACAAAACTGCACTCTGTGTCCTTATCTGGGTCAATCATTGCCCATTCTAGTCCGATCTCCATTCCAGCGATTCTGCTTTTACACACGATCTTTGGCATGTCCAGTGCATCCCTCATGATTGGATTGCCATCCCTCTGCAGGGACTGGTGACACCCTCTAC
>NW_021864748.1:0-1763 GCF_006229205.1 Suricata suricatta | reverse complement strand
ATGTTCCCTATTTATTCTGGAGAGAAATCCGTCAAAAATTACATTTTAGTTTATGTCTTTTATTGGTCTTTCATCTGCTTTTGATTCTAATAAGAAGTAATATGGTCTGAAAAGTATGAGGCCAAAAACTGCAGAGACACAGAGGGGTTAATGAGAACATATGTCACACCCTCTATGACTGGTTCTCAACCTCACTTGCACATTAGAATTATGTGAAGAGTTTAAAACATTCCTGATTCCTTGGCTGTACCCAGAACAATTAAATCAGAATTTCTGGTGTGAGTCCCAGGACTCAGTGTTTTGAAAGCTCCCCAGGTGATTCCAATGTGTTTTCAAGGTTGAAGAATCAGTTAAGTCTGGGAAGAAAGAGATGAATTTTCAGGTTATGTAGGAGTTTCAGCTGGGGAGAAATAAAATACTAGTAAAGTAGCAAATTTACCATCTCACAGTGAGAAAATTCAAAATGGGTCTCACTGGGCTAAAATCAAGGTATCTGTAGGATTGGGTTTCTTCCTGAAGAAACTAAAGGAGAATCTGTTTTCTTGCTTTTTACAGGTTCTAGGTATTGTCTGCTTTCCTTGGTTCTTAGCCCCCTTCTACCTTCAAAGTTGGTCGAGTCTTTCTCATGATGCCATCTTCCTAGTTTTGACTGTCTCTCTCTTCCACTTTTACAGACCCTGTGATTCCATTGGGCTCACTACAATAATCCAGGGTCATCCTCCCCTCTCAAGGTCAGTTAATAGCAACTTCATTCCAACTCCAACCTTAGTTCCTCCATCCTATGTAACCTAACATATTCACAGGTTCTGTAGGTTAGGATGTGGATGTCTTCGGGGGAGCCATTATTCTGCTTATCATAAGGAAATAAGGGACACTGGAGAAGAGACACTCTTCCTCGTACTTTTGAATCAGAAGAGGTCGTTGGAGGGGCCAAGTCACTTAACTATTACAATAACATAAGATAAAAACAGAGAGGGAGGTAAATCATAAGAGACTCTTAAACACAAAGAACAAGGGCACCTGGGTGGCTCAGTTGGTTGAATGTTCGACTTCGGCTTAGGTCACATTCTCCTGGTTCATGAGTTTGAGCCCTGCATTAGGCTGCTATCAGCCTGTCAGTGCAGGGTCCCCTGCTTTGGATCCTCTGTTTTTCCCTCTCTCTGTCCCTCTCCCAAGTGTGCTCTCTCTCTCTCTCTCTCTCTCTCTTTCAAAAACTAAATAAAACATTAAAAAAAGTTTAAAAACAGAGAACAAACTAGGGGTTGCTGGAGGGAAGGAGGGTGGGAGATGGGCTAAATGGGTAATGGGCATTAAGGAGAGCACTTGTGATGAGCACTGGGTGTTAGATGTAAGTGATGAATCACTGAATTCTACTTCTGAAAGTATCATTACACTGTATGTTAATGAACTTGGATTTAAATAAAATAAAAAAAGAAAATATAAAAAACTTATTGCAACTTGGTATAGGAGCTATCCATCTTAAAAAAACCTATTAATTTGGATGTGATGGGAATCCTGGTACACTGTATATTCATACTTCCGTAAAAAGCAGGGTTAGCCAGAATGGATTGCTAAGAAATTAGATAATAATTTGGGATTGTTTAGTTTGTTACTTTTTACCTATGCGTGAAATTATATTTCAGTGATTTGCAACGTTTGTGCAATCACCTGGATACCTGGCTACAGATAATAGGATAATACAAACACGCAAACCTTCCAGTTTACTGATCTGTGCCCTCTTGTGAGGAACCAGGAGGGTCCTG
>NW_021864747.1:0-882 GCF_006229205.1 Suricata suricatta | reverse complement strand
TAGAAGTTAGGTTATGTTTACTGGTTGCTATAACTAGAGTGTCAGAAGCTAAAATTGCCTCTAGTATTCTTTTTTGTCTCTACTGTTGTCTTTTGACTTTCCTACAGAGTCCTAAAGTGGGGTCTGAGGGTAATTTCAGATATAATCTCCTATTAGTAGATAGGAGCCTTATTGATGTAAAGGACAAGTGTAGGGGAAACATTCTACATTCTGATGATTAGGTCTTAGTGTTCTAGTGAGCTTGAGTTGAAAATCTTTCTTCTTTCACATTAAAGCTAGGGCAGGCTAAAAGTCTCCTTTCTCCAGGTTGGTTAGGCACTGGTTAAACCTTAGTTGGTCAGGTTGTGGTAAAATAGTTTCTCTTGAGTAGAGGCCTTGTTAATGAGAAGAGAGAGCTGTAGCCTTATTTTGAAATAGTTACTGTCCCCCTCTCCCTGATTTAAGAGCAAAGAGATTTTTCTCAGGTCTTCACAATGAGAAACAAGTAGGACTCCTGGAAGTTAAACTTAGGAAAGTATAGAGCCCCATAAATGAGGCTCCTTTGGATCTAGTCCACAGTAAACAACCATCAATTTGTCAATTACAGTGTAATGTGTTTCTGCTGATATTAGCTTCAGCTTTAGGCTTCTGGTCCTGGGATTTTCCCCCTCAATAAGCTATGATTCTCTGCCTCTGTCTCTCTGGCTTCCTGAACATTTACCCTACAGCTCAATTCTCCGATCTGAGAAGAGCTGTTTATTTTCAGTTTGTTCACATTTTTTGTTGTGAGGTTGGGAGCAATGGCTTCCTTTTTTACAAGTTTATTTATTTATTTTGGGGGGGTAAGAGAATGAATTGGGGAAGAGCATAGAAAGAGGGAGGGAGCAGAATCCCAAGTAGGCT
>NW_021864746.1:0-882 GCF_006229205.1 Suricata suricatta | reverse complement strand
AAAAAATAAAAGTTTGACTCTCTTCCTCCTCCGTGACTTTTGGCAAGTTGCTGGATCCCTTTTCTAAGGACATGTCACACTCCTTGATCAACACTTTCACCAGGAACCTGTCTACTAAATGGTACTGGACAGACAGCTCAGTGTCCACTGCTTGTACTAGGAGCCCCATGCACGCAAAGGAAATATAACTCAAAGGAAAAAGTCAACAAATGTGCATCTAGTGATAAAATTTAAATTCTAGGATTGGGCCTGGCCTCCAAATTTTCTATCAAAGTCACTCCAGGGTTTTATGAACCACCCACTTAATGAAACATCATACAGCTATTCAAAGTTATCCTAAAAATTGTAAAGAGACCATAGCTTTAAAAAGAAGCAAACTAAATACAGCATGTCTTCAGTTTTACTATGTAAAGATCTTAAAACATACTCATAATTCTTGGGTAGGGGTATGATGGTAATTTTATATTCTTAGTAGTCATATATTTTTAAATATACCATAATGGTAATATGTTACCTTTGTGTTCCAAAACATAAAATAATAATAATACTTTTGGTTTTCCTTCACTAGGGCACTTTAACTGATTAAGGATTTTTCTTTTTCTTTTTAATTTTTTTGATGTTTATTTATTTTTGAGAGAGAGAGGGACAGAGCATGAGCTAGAGAGAGGCAGAGAAAGGGAGAACATAATCTGAAGCAGGCTCTAGGCTCTAAGCTGTCAGCACAGAGCCTGATGCAGGGCTTGAACTCATGAACTGTAAGATCACGACCTGAGCCGAAGTCGGATGCTTAACCAACTGAGCCACCTAGGCGTCCCCATTCAGGATTTTTCTTACTTCACTGTCAGGCTCCTGTTTGATCCATCAGCATGTTTGGAAGTCCAG
>NW_021864745.1:0-882 GCF_006229205.1 Suricata suricatta | reverse complement strand
GGATATTTGCACAGCCATGTTCACAGAAGAATTATTCATAGTCAAAAGATGCAAATAACCTAAATATCCATTAAGATGAATGGAGAAACAAAATGTGGTGTGAACATACAAAAAAATATTAGTTGGCCATAAAAAGGAATGAAGTTGATGATAGTTCCACCTTAAGAACATTATGCTCAGTCAAATAAGCCAGACACAAAGGGAAAAACACTGTATGATTTCACTTGCATGAGGTCTCTAGAAGAGGCAAATTCACAGAAAGAAAGTAGAGCAGAAGTTAACAGGGGGAAGGGGAAGTAGGGAGTTATTGCCTAATGGGTACAGAGTTTCTATTTGGGGTGCTCAAAGGGTTTTGGAAACAACATGATGGTTGCACAACACTATAAATGGAATCAATGACACTGAATTATACACTTAAAAATGGTTAAAATGGTATATTTTACTACATACTTTACCAAACAGAAAAAAATTAATTGGATGTCTACCTCATTCCTTTTATCAAAATAAGGTCCTGGTGGAGCATTTAAATACTTTTTTTAAAAACCCACAAAATTGTGTAAGAAAATACTGGAGGAGGGGGGCCAAGGTGGCTCAGTTGGTTAAGTGTCTGACTTTGGCTCAGGTCATGATCTCACAGTTGGTGGGTTCAAGCCCTGCATCAGGCTCTATTCTGACAGCTAGCTCAGAGCCTAGAGCCTGTCTTCGGATGTTGTGTCTCCCTCCCTCTCTCACCCTCCCCTGCTCATGCTGTGTCTGTCTGTCTGTCTCTCTCTCTCTCTCTCTCAAAAATAAATAAAACATTTTAAAAAATACTGGAGGAAATTTTTTGTAATCATAGAATAGACAAGGTCTCTCTAAGCCATGGCACAAAAACCTAGAAAG
>NW_021864744.1:0-882 GCF_006229205.1 Suricata suricatta | reverse complement strand
TTGTATTTGTATGATTTTTGTTTTGCTTTGTTTTGTTTTTGGTATTTCTGATTGAACCTGCCTGCATTCCTGGAATAAATCTCACTTCAGATTTTAATATTCTGTCTGATTCAGTTTATAAATATTTTATTGAGGATTTTTGCATCTTTATTCATAATGGATATTGGTCTACAGTTTTCTTGAGGTGTCTTTTCCTGGCGTTTGTAATTCTGACCACATAGAATGAGTTAGAAAATGCTCTCTCCTCTTCAATTTCTTTGGAAGACTTTGAGAATGATTGGTGTTGATCTGTTAAATGGTAGAATTCACCAGTGAAGCCATCTGGTGCTGGGCTTTTCTTTGTTGGGAGATTTTTGATTACCAATTCAATTCTTTTCATTTATTCTATTGCCTTGCTCCAGGTCTATTAAATTTTTCTATTTCTTCTTGAGCTAGTTTTGGTAGTCCATGTGTTTCTAGGAATTTGTCCATTTCATCTATGTTATCTGATAAGTTTTTGTAAACTTGCTCATAGTATTCTCTTACAATTCTTTTTCTATCTGTGAGGTCTATAGTAATGTCCCCAATTCCATTCCTGATTTTAATAATTGGAGTCATTTCTGGATTTTTGGTTTTGGTCAGTCAAGTTAAAGATTTGTCAATTTTATTGATATTTTCAAAGAGCCAATTTTTGGCTTCATTAATTCTATCATGTTTTTCTTTTCCTCTGTGTTCACTGTCTCTGCTCCAGTACTTATTTCTTTCTTCTGCCTTTTTGGGGTTTGTTTGCTTTTTTTTTTCCAGCTCCTTAAGGTGGAAGTTTAGGTTATCAATATGGTGTCTTTCTTCTTGTTTAATGCAGATGTTTACAGCTATACATTTTCTTATGAGTACTGCTTTTCA
>NW_021864743.1:0-882 GCF_006229205.1 Suricata suricatta | reverse complement strand
TAGGGATTTGAAGGTAACCCACCGTTTTCTTGGCGGAGAAATGACGCAGAGGGTGTGGCCGTGTGCAGGGAGCAGGGCGTGCCGCAGTCCAGGTGGCCGAAGACGGCACCTGCTGCACACGGGTCAGTGGAACTGGCTGGATCCTGGAAGGATCTGATGTTTGAGGTGCGGCATGTGGGCGAGTGCCCTGAGTGGAGCACGGTCCGAAGTTGTTCAGCCTGAGCACCCAGAAGCATGGAGTTGTCTGTAGACAGCCGCAGGAATTTGAGGAGAAATGGGGTTTCAGGGAGTCTGTGATGTCCCCGAGTGGAGGTATCTTGTGGACCTGGAACTGTAGGTGTCCAGGGACAGAGTCCTGGTGTTCTGAACCAAGGCAGGGCCTGGGAATCAGCCTTAGGAGGAGGGAACCTCATGGACTCAGCCAGGGATGAGTAGTGCTCCAAGGAGATGAAGAGAGGCTGGTGGCCCCTGGGGCTCTCAGGGAAGGTCTGGCCAGTGGCTGAAGGGAGGGTTTTGGCCAAGGAAACGGAGGGCAAGGAGGGCATGGCTAGGGAGGGAGCGGGGAGCTGGCTTCCTGTGTGGCAACCAGATTCTTGGGGCCAGTCCTCTAGGGACTGGAGGAGATTAGCCAGTCCTTCAAGCTGGAGGAGCAGCCTTGGAACGTCAAGCAAGTTCAGAGCAGAGGGGGCATCCCTACAGGGATGGACATGTCCTGGTGGGTCCACAGCTGGGACTTGTACAGTTGCTACTTACAAGAACAGTTAAGGGTGTGGCACATCTGGGGAGGGTCGGCTTGTGCCAAGACTGGAGCATGAGTGGACACCTGGGCCTGCCTCTGGGGTGGCCGCCATCTGAAGGCCATGGACTTGCTCTGGCTGCCTT
>NW_021864742.1:0-882 GCF_006229205.1 Suricata suricatta | reverse complement strand
AAAAAATAAAAGTTTGACTCTCTTCCTCCTCCGTGACTTTTGGCAAGTTGCTGGATCCCTTTTCTAAGGACATGTCACACTCCTTGATCAACACTTCCACCAGGAACCTGTCTACTAAATGGTACTGGACAGACAGCTCAGTGTCCACTGCTTGTACTAGGAGCCCCATGCACGCAAAGGAAATATAACTCAAAGGAAAAAGTCAACAAATGTGCATCTAGTGATAAAATTTAAATTCTAGGATTGGGCCTGGCCTCCAAATTTTCTATCAAAGTCACTCCAGGGTTTTATGAACCACCCACTTAATGAAACATCATACAGCTATTCAAAGCTATCCTAAAAATTGTGAAGAGACCATAGCTTTAAAAAGAAGCAAACTAAATACAGCATGTCTTCAGTTTTACTATGTAAAGATCTTAAAACATACTCATAATTCTTGGGTAGGGGTATGATGGTAATTTTATATTCTTAGTAGTCATATATTTTTAAATATACCATAATGGTAATATGTTACCTTTGTGTTCCAAAACATAAAATAATAATAATACTTTTGGTTTTCCTTCACTAGGGCACTTTAACTGATTAAGGATTTTTCTTTTTCTGTTTAATTTTTTTGATGTTTATTTATTTTTGAGAGAGAGAGGGACAGAGCATGAGCTAGAGAAAGGCAGAGAAAGGGAGAACATAATCTGAAGCAGGCTCTAGGCTCTGAGCTGTCAGCACAGAGCCTGATGCAGGGCTTGAACTCATGAACTGTAAGATCACGACCTGAGCCGAAGTCGGATGCTTAACCAACTGAGCCACCTAGGCGTCCCCATTCAGGATTTTTCTTACTTCACTGTCAGGCTCCTGTTTGATCCATCAGCATGTTTGGAAGTCCAG
>NW_021864741.1:0-882 GCF_006229205.1 Suricata suricatta | reverse complement strand
GTGGCTATACCATTTTGCATTCCCACCAGAAATGTTTGCAGCATCCAATTTGGTATCATCTTCAAATTTCATTAATCTACAATTAACTGTTCCCAGGTTTAAGATATTAAATGTCCCTGGGTTACCTTTTTGAAATTATTCTCTTAAGTAAAATGTTTGCTATGATACACAAAAAATGCAATAAAAGAAGTAAGTGATAAATTGGACTTAATAAAAATGAAAAACTTTTCTCTTTAAAAGATATTATCAAATAGATGAAAAGCCAGGCACGGACTGGGAGAAAGTGTTTGCAAAACATATCTGATAAAAAAAATATGTCTAGAATGCATAAAGAACTCTTACAACTCAATAATATGAAAACCAAAAATCCTGATTTTAAAAATGAACACAATAGACATCTTACTAAAGAAGATACAAATGACAAATAAAGATATGAAAAAGTGTTCCATATCTTTACTAGTCAATTAAGAAATGCAAATTAAAACGAGATATTCCCACCCACCCACCTGAAGGGCTAAAGACTGACAGTATTAACTATTGATGAGGACGTGTAACACCTAGAATTGTCACATATTGCTGGTGGAAATGTAAACTGCTGCAGCCATGTAAACATTTCAGCACAAGAAACCCAAATGTTTATCAATAGGTGACAGGATATGTCCATATAATAGGTATGATTCAGCAATAGAAAGGAACAAACTACTGATACACCTAATAACAGGGATGAATCTTAAAGCTAGGCTGTGCAAAATAAATGAAACATAAGAGAATATATTCATTTTATTTCACTTATATGTAACTCTAGAATAAAGGACAATCTGATTTATAGTGATAGGAATCAGATTATTTTTTATATGGTACAGGAAGTGGATGGGTTGGGGT
>NW_021864740.1:0-882 GCF_006229205.1 Suricata suricatta | reverse complement strand
TACTGTTTCTCTTGGTCTTCAAACACTGAACCTGTGGTGAATAACCGTTTCCTCCCAGTTGCATGTTTCCTGTTCTAGCAAACATTTTGCGCTGCAGAAGTCAGCTTAGGATTTGATGCATAGGCCCAAGGAGCAATGCCATGTCTTGCTTCTATGCTTTCAGACTGACCTAGTTGGGCTCAGCAAGTCGTGAACTTACCTAAGTCACATCATGAATTCAAGCAGAGGATGGTGGATGAAAGAAATGAATCCATGTGGTGAGTCAGCATGGCTGGTGCCTCGGAACCACTCCTCTGTTTTATTATTTTCTCTGTCACTTTCCCCTTCTCTGATAATTTTACTAACAAAACTTGCTCTCTTGCATTTATTAGGCAAATACAGAAATTTGTTGCCCATTCTTTTAGAGGTGCTACAAAATAATGATGTTTGGCATGGAGACTCATACTTTTCCATGATTATAAGTATCTTACGACTTCGCTGGAGTTACACTACAGAGAAAATCCACACATTATTCACTGTTTCCAAATGAATAAACTGGCCCTCAGCCCCCATACCGGAATGCAAGTCCTCACTTTGACTTGAATCCACCAAGAGCAACGACAGTCATGAATCCGGGCAATGCAAGCTTTCCAAAATTCTTCATCCTCCTGGGTTTCTCTGACCATCCCTGGTTGGAAATGCCGCTCTTCATAACGGTGCTTGTGGCTTACATATGCACACTAGTGGGAAACATCTCCATTATCGTGGTGTCCAGGGTGGACCCTCATCTGGACAGCCCTCTGTACTTCTTCCTTTCCAACCTCTCCTTCCTGGACCTGTGTTTTACCACAACCACCATCCCTCAGCTGCTGTTCAACCTCTGGGGCCCAGATAAGTCCATCA
>NW_021864739.1:0-882 GCF_006229205.1 Suricata suricatta | reverse complement strand
ATGTGTCCTTTGTGAGTCATCATACTGGTGACACGTGATGTTTGGAAGTCCCAGAGCCATGCTTTGTTCAGATAGTCCTCTACTGCAAGATACTGGAGTGTGTTTTTCTCAATTGTTCACCATAACAAATGCCCAGTGAATAAGCTTGTGCACACGATATAGCTTTCCTCGGGAAGGGACTGTTGCTTCTTTTGATGCTGATAAAGATTTTTTCCAGGACTACTTCAGAAATTATGTTTGAATTTCAGCAATTTTACCATGACGTGTCTTGGTGAGTTTTTCTGCTCGGGGTTAGAAATGCTTCTGGAAACTGATTTGATGACTTCTGACAGTCTGGAAATTTTTCAGCCTCACATTTTCAAATATTATTGTGTTTATTCTCACCTATATGGAAATTAAATTATCTCTATGTTGGAACTGACTGTCCTCTGTAATTCTCCTGTTCTTGTCTGCATTTCTGTTGAAACGTACATCTCTTTGTACTCCATCTGACATTTACATATGGACAAATATTCCAACTCATTCAACGTCTATGCTGCCATGTCTAATATGTTTTATAAAAATATAATTTATTGTCAAGTTAGCTAACACAGTGTATACAGAGTGCTCTTGGTTTTGGTGGTACATTCCCATGATTCATTGCTCCATATAAACGCCCAGTGCTCATCCTAACTAGTGCCTTTAATGCCCATCTCCAATTTTCCCCATCCCCCGGTCACCCCCACCCACCCTCAGTTTGTTCTCTATATTTAAGAATCTCTTATGGTTTGCCTCCCTCCCTTTCTGTTTGTAACTATTTTTTACCCTTCCCTTCCTACTCATTTTATTTCTAGTTATTACTTTTGTTAGTTTTTAAAAAACCTATTTTATTCTTTTTAGTAA
>NW_021864738.1:0-882 GCF_006229205.1 Suricata suricatta | reverse complement strand
CTACTTGAGATCTAGCCCACGCCCTGCAAGTGCATGGCCTTGGCCCTCAGTGGGTAGTTGATACCACCCACAGGCTTGGTGCAGTTGGAGTCTCCCACCCCAGCAGGCACCCACTGGTTCTTATCTTTGCTACAGGTGCTTTTGTTAGAAGGGCCTCCCTCCCATTTAGGTTCCTTTGGTGATTTGGGGAGATTTCTACTAGGGCAGATCAACCCGCTAAGGGGCTAGAGTTCCTGGGCTGGGGTTAGAGTCTCCATTGGAATTCCCTTTCCTTGTCCCTTTCTGCCTTTTCTAGCCACCTTTCCTCCCCTCTGGCAAGTCCCCGTTTTGTAACTTTAAGAACCTGTTTACTTTTAGGGGCACCTGCATGGCTCAGTCAGTTAAGCATCAGACTCTTGTTTTTGGCTCGTCGTGATCTCACGGTATGGGAGTTTGAGTCCCACGTCGGGCTCTGTGCTGACAGTACGGGAGCCTGCTTGGGACTCTCTCAAGATAAATAAGCTCTGAGAAACCTGCTTAATTTTGTTATCTGTGTACTTAACTGTGGACTTAAATCCGCTTCATTTAAAACTTAAAACGGAGTATTCCCAAGGTAAAGAGTGAAACCTCCCTCAGTCCCCATGACCCTGAAGCCACACAGCCTTGCACACACCAGGAGCTTAAAGCCCAATGGTCTGAAATATCCTCAGTCTAATGACTTGCCGTTTTTAATCCCCTTCCCTGGAAGCACTTTTTTCTTTGTGAAGACTGTATATTTCCCCCAGCAGCCATCCTAACTTGGGCTGAAATAAAACTTTTCTTTCTCTTTAAAGCTTTTAGTTTGTTCATTTTGTGCCAACCTTTGCTGGTGTGGTGGACAGGAGTTTAGAGCAGCAGGGCTAA
>NW_021864737.1:0-1763 GCF_006229205.1 Suricata suricatta | reverse complement strand
TGGAAGTACAAAAGAATGACTGTCACCTAGAAGAAGATAAAAATAAAAATAATGAATCTAAGCAAAAGACAGGAGAATCGTATTGACATAGGAAACTCCGAGACTCCATGAAATGTAATAATATTTCTATTACGGATGTCCGAAGAAAATGAGAACAGAAAACAGAACATTTATGTCAAGAAATAATGGGAGAAATCTTCCATGTTCCTGGAGGAAAACAGACATCCATATCCAGGAGTATCAAAATGGCAAAAACAAACAACAATAACTACAGCAAAAACACAAACAAAGAAAACTCTTTGCTGCCTTTAGGAGACACTTTTAGACATAAAGACACCTGCAGACTGACCTCGGGGAAACTGGAGAAACCCAGCATAAAACTGAATGTCAAAAGAAAGCTAAAGTGGCAAGACTCCTCAGGCAACCAGACTTTTGTTGTTGTTGTTGTTCATTCTACTTGGTGTCCAAGGAATGCTAGCCTCACAGGATACTTTTTTTTTCATGTTTTATTTATTTTTGATACAGAGAGAAACAGAGCTTGAGAGGGGGAGGGGCAGAGAGAGAATGAGACACAGAACTGGAAGCAGGCTCCAGGCTCTGAGCTGTCAGCACCGAACCTGACACAGAGCTCAAACCCATGAACGTGAGATCTGACCTGAGCCAAAGTCGGAGGCTTAACCGACTGAGCCACCCAGGCGCCCCCTCACAGGATACTTTGGAATATGTTTCCACTCTTTCCCTATTTGTAGGATTCTGAATAGATTATCTTTAGTTATTATTTTTTTAACGTGTCAGAATTGAGAAACGAATGCATGTGATCTTGGGCCTTTCTGTGCCAAGAGATTTTTTATTTTGAATTCAACTTTGATTTTTCTTATAGGTCTAAGAAGATTTCTGAATTCGTGGGTTTAAGAGACCTATTTCAATCCTAGCAACTTGCGCATTTTTAGGCATTAAGGGGAAATCTTTTTTTTTTTAATGGTTCTTTCTGTGAGAGTGACAGAGTACGAGCAGAGGAGGGTCAGAGAGGGAGGGAGACACGAAGCAGGGTCAAGTCCCAGAGCTATGAGCACAGAGCCCAACGCAAGGCTCAAACTCACTAACCCTGAGGTCAAGACCTGGTCTGAAGTCAGACACTAAAGCAACTGAGCAACCAAGCACCCCAGTGGATTTCTTTCCTAGTTTTTAACTTGACAATACATCACTGTATATGATTGTAGTTGAAGGGTTCCTACTTTTGTTCTTCTCCTAAACTGGACATATCTTTCAATGTTATGGTATTTTTTATTCTTGTCTCCGTTTTATTCATCTCTTTTTTTTTCTTTCTAAATAAAATAATTTCAGATGTTGCTTTGTTATTTCTTCCTCTACTAAATTTCAGCTGTCTTCCTTTTCTAGTTCCTTTTGGTGTCATGATATTTATATGAATGTTTTTTTTATCTGAAGCATTTATAGCATTAAAAAATAGAAAAATTGAAAGTCATAAGAAACAGCAGAAATAATAAAACATTGACAAAAATAATACAAAGGAAACGTGAGGATTCTTTAGGGTCTTCTGTAGATCATGTCATCTGTGATCCGAGATAATTTTCATAGATTCTGACCTCTTTTACAGGAGTGTGTTCCTTTGATTTAGTAACCTAGTAATGCTGGTACCACAGAGAGTATTTTCATATATTCCTTTCCCTCCACTCCTCGGGAATTCTTGTGGAGATGTAAAGTACTTTTCCTGAAGTGTTTCAATGATCCAGTGACATGATCAG
>NW_021864736.1:0-882 GCF_006229205.1 Suricata suricatta | reverse complement strand
TCTCACTCACCCCAAATAAATAAATAAACATTTTATAAAAATTGACCTAAATACATATGATCACTTAATGGTTAGTAAAATTGCCTTTTTAACACACTAGAGAAATGGATTTATTTTTCTAAAAGTTAATGAAGCAAATGGCTTGCTTTTTTTGAGGGGGTGGAGAGGGAAATGGTAGATTCATAATTAACTAACTATTCTGAAAAAAAAAATCCAGATAGATCAGATATTTAACTATACTTGCAGTGTGTATTTAGAGTGATTGACTTTTACCTGTGTTATATAGATTTTTAGGAATTCTGGAAAGATATCACTGACATGAAAAGAATGAGGTATGGGACTGCAAAAACTGCCCATCATTTATCCTGCAAATTAGGAAGCCCCATGATTATATCTCATTTTAAATTATATTCCAGGACTTGGAGGATTTGTTGACCAACACTGGAGTAAGATTCTGGTCATCTATTGCTGGAAAAGTACAAGCATGGAAAAAAAAAGTTACTAAAGACTACAGGAAGTCTCAAGTACTGAGGGAAGGATTGGGTGGAGGAAGTAATTAATAGTGGGGGCACAGTGCTTAAGATTCAAACTGAAAATTCAGTTGTCAGATGACCTCATTTACACTTTAAGACCACAAGACCTAGGTTTCTTATAATTCATTGAGATTTACTGGTGCAAAATACAAGTTTTGTAATGTAAAAGATTGCATTTCCATTCTGAAAAACAAAATCCATTCACTTTTCTTATTTCACACTCATTTTTAATTCATCGTATAGCCGTAAAAGTTGAGTTGACTCCTCCCTTTTTTATACTATTGCACATAGCATTTATATTTTCCATTGGCATTGTCCCCTACCTCAACACATTTTACTCTCTGTTCTT
>NW_021864735.1:0-882 GCF_006229205.1 Suricata suricatta | reverse complement strand
ATCTTTAAGAATGAGCAGAAATACCTAGTTCATTGAACATTTTCTAAAACTAAACATGTTTTCTCAAACCTTTATGTACCCATCATAAACTTCATAACCCCATGACATAGGGGTTCCAAAGATTCCACAGATGAGGAAACTGAGGAATGTAAAGGGTTATTTAAAGTAAAAAATCAGGGGCGCCTGAGTGGCTCAGTCGGTTGGGCAGCCAACTTCAGCTCAGGTCATGATTTCACAGTTCGTGGGTTTGAGCCCCATGTCAGGGGAAAGAGAGCGGGGAAGAATGAGGGACACAGATCAAGGGAGACTACTGAATATTGAAAACGAACCATGGACTGAAAGGGGAGGGGGATGGAGGGAGGCAGTGATGGTCATGGTGGGGGGCACTTGTGGGGAGAAGCACTGGGTGTTATATGGAAACCAATTTGACAATAAACTATTATAAAAAAATACTTAAAAAATAAAGTAAAAAATCAGTGGAAAGCCAAGATTTGGACCTGATTAGTGATGTCACAGCCCACCGTCATTATCACTATGTTGAGCTATACTCCTCCTGCCCCACCCATGTTGGTCCTGTGGCCCAACCCACAGGGCATTTCTAAGTTCCAATAGGTACCCAATTTTTACTATACCAAAAGTGTTAGACAATATTTTCAGTTCTTTGGAGCAGAGTATATCTCTAAATTCCAGGAGTTATCTTTATGAATTGAAAAGCTTTAAAGGGAAATATTCCTTAGAAAGAACAAGCCAGTTTTACCAATTGGGATAGAGCCAATTCTTGATTATCTGTGTTAATTAGTGAGGGTTAGCAGGGGACTGAAATCCTCCAGTATCCCACAAACTTGACTCTGAATTTCCAGATGATTGATCTCTTATTATCCT
>NW_021864734.1:0-882 GCF_006229205.1 Suricata suricatta | reverse complement strand
GGACTGCAGGCCATGGGGTAGGCAGTGTAGAAGCTGAGGCTGCATGCTATCAGGGGCCGATTGGGGTCAGTTCCAAAGCCAGTGGGCTCCTTCCTAGGGCCCCTGCCTCTCAGACTAGTTGGCGCCTGCTGTGAGGCTTCAGAACTGCTAGGCCACAGCTGAATGGACCGTCCAGACCAGCACATAGGTGCCATTCGGTGTGCCCGCTCAGAGCGACCATCCCTGGCAGCCTGCAGGGCCCAGCTGAGAAGGAGACCAACGCTGTCCATGTCCCATGTGCAGTAGTGCTGCAATCCATCAGTAGCGTGTGCAGCGGGTGAGGAAGGGGGAACCTGGGTTATGCATGCCAGCCATTTGTCGCTCTTGGTGCAGCCCCTTATTTTGCATATGGAGAAACTGAGGCCCAGAGGGAAGAACGCCCTCATTCAATTTCCAGTCCTTACACTTCCGGGTCTGGCCTCTCCACAGACCTCTTGGCACCTGCTGCGACACAAAGTGATAAGAGTGAACTATGGATGTGACCAGGCAATCGTACTGGATCTGTCTGGATCCACACCGTGTTCGTCTTCTTGGTTTTCTCCTTTGCCTGTATTCAGTTTTAATATTTAATGTGTCTCGGGCACTGTGAAGGATAGTGGAACAATGAACATCCTTGAGCTCAACTCCAGAACTAGAACGTCCCGGTCCCTTGCATCTTCTCCTTGCCTGGAGGTTCTGCAGATACCAAGTAGAGAGTGCAGTGAGGGCAGCTACCCCATCCCGCACACTTACTCCTCCCAGTGCTGCCTCGCAAGGCCCAGGGCTCAGAGGTCTGGAACCACAGGCCCCCCTCTGGGGTCGCTCCCCAACTTCTGGGATGTTCAGATCCTGGGAAAACAATTA
>NW_021864733.1:0-882 GCF_006229205.1 Suricata suricatta | reverse complement strand
CTGGCATTCCCAAACATCATTCATTCAGTCATTCCTTCATTCAAGAAACATGAGCAAAGAGACACAGTTCTAACCCGTATAATATTTATGATCTAGTTATATGCTCAGAGAGATAAAAAATGACAAACTGGCAAAGACACAATGACAGAAATGCACACATCCAAAATACTTCTTAAAATGAAAATAAAGAAAATAAACACTTACGTGGACAAAGAAAGTTCGGGCAATAACAAAGGTTTGCTGCTATCTAAATCTTAATGCCATGCCATGACTGCCCTGCTGACCTGAAGGTAAGAACTATAGCAAGTTAGCAATGGCTTGCAAAGGCCAATCAATGAGCCCACAACAATGCAGTATATTGTGCGGAGAGGGGTGAAGGGCAGGGAGCAGGATCAAGAAAGAAGGAAAAGCAAACACTAAGGAGGAAGGCAGAGGACACCACGGCAATTATGCTGAAGATGGGAAGCTTCTGGAGCCGCAGGCCAGTGAACAGTGGATACTCTGAAGGCAGAGGGAAGTGGGTGAGTGGAGTCAGGAGGAGGAAAAGCGTTTGGAGCAGGTGAAGGAGGCAAATCGCCACCTGTGTGGCCTTCACTGATTGCAGGCTCTAGGCTATAGCACATATATGCCTGCGTGTGTGTGTGCCTCAGTGTGGGTGTCTCCATCCAGGAAAGGAGGGAAACTTTTATGAGAAAGAAGTAAATGATCCATTAAATCAAATTGACATCAAAAACATATGTAGGAAGGACAATTCTCCAATGTTCTACCCAGTCCTCATCTGCAGCATGGTCTAACACTCAATGATCATAATGATAGATGGTGAAAAAGTATCTTTAATTATACATAAGAGGATCTGAAATGATGTAGCATGCTTAACCAACT
>NW_021864732.1:0-882 GCF_006229205.1 Suricata suricatta | reverse complement strand
GTCCTACTCTTGATTTTGGCTTAGGTCATGATCTCAAGGTTCCTGAGATCGAGTCCTGCATCTGGCTCTATGCTGCTGACAGTGCAGAGCTTGCTTGGGATTTTCTCTCTCTACCCCTACCCAGCTTGTAGCTTGTGCATGTCTCTCTCTCTCTCTCTCTCTCTCTCAAAAATTAATAAACTTTAAAAAAATAAATAATAGATGATAAATGACTTCTTAAGTAAATAAACAAATAACGTTTATGCTTGAATTTTATAAACAGTAACAACAATCTAAATATTATTACTTGGAAAACAGAAATGTAACTATAATAGGAAAAATGATAAGGAGCAACTTCCTCTAGAGTTTTAGGAATGACAAATAAAAAACCATTTCCCCAAATACAGAAATAATGGAAATACAACAGAAGTGCAAAGAAAAAAAATGATGACAAAAGTGGAACAGATACATTGGTTTGTCAGTAAATAAAATTATTTAAACTACCCATTAATGTTATAATAATTCTAATTAACTTTAAAAATTTTATATGCATTGCAAAAGAGTATATCAGAATGAAGACTATACACAAAAACTTTAAACCTGTTAATATACAAACTTTTGTTAGGTAAACAGGATACAAAGAATTGGGGACAATATAATAATGTCAGTAAAAGAGAATTTAAAGCAAAACCCTTAGGTCAAGATCACTTTGGGAAAATAGATAGTGTGTAATTAAAGTTAATTGCATAAGGTTATTTCTTTTCCAGTTCTGATAAGGTATGTTCACAACCTATACCATGAAAACAGTTAAATTCACTTTCTCAGTTTATTAATACAAAGGGAAAGTTTTAAAACAAGGGCTTCTCAACTTTACACCTAAATCATATGGCATCTTGTTAAAGC
>NW_021864731.1:0-882 GCF_006229205.1 Suricata suricatta | reverse complement strand
TATTAGTTTCCTGTGGCTGACGGAACAAAATACCACAAACTGAGTGGCTTAAAGCAACAAAAATTTGTCTCCCTCTCTTTCTGCCCTTCTGGTTGTGCTCTGGGTCCTCCCCCCCTCCCTGACTCAAAATAAATAAATAAATAAATAATTTTTTTTAAAAGTGGGGGGTGCACCTGGGTGGCTCAGTTAGTTAAGCATCTGACTTCAGCTCAGGTCATGATCTCATGGTTCGTGGGTTCCAGACACACGTTGGGGTTTGTGCTGGAGCCTGCTTTGGATTCTGTGTCTCCCTCTCTTTCTGCCCCTTCCCCAGTTGTGTGCTCGCTCTCTCTCTCTCTCTCTCTCTCTCTGTGTCTCTATCTCTCAAAAATAAATAAATGAAAACAACAACAAAAATGTATATTCTCACAGTTCTGTAGACTAGAAGTCTGACAGTGTCAACAGGGCTATGATTCCTCTGGACATTCTAGGGAAGACTCTTTCCTTGTAGCTTCTGGTGGCTTCCAGCAATCCCTGCTGTTCCTTGGCTGGGAGAGGCCTTACACCCATCTCTGTCTCTCTTATTCTTACTGACATTCTCACTGTCTCCTCTACATCTTCACTTGGCCTTCTTTTAAAGAGCTAGTCATTGGATTCGGTGCCCACCTTAATCCAGAGTAACCATATCTAAATTGATTACATCTGTGAAGACCCTATTTCCAAATAAGGCCACATTTACAGACTCCGGAGATTAGAACTCTGTCATATCTTTTTGGGGACACAATTCACTCCACAATATCTTTGCACCTGGAGGCAGATGTAATCCAAGCTCATATACTCAAGGGCATCTGCAGTCAGCCATTGCTCAGTCCCAGTGGGAGCCCTGACAGCTCAGGGCAGAAC
>NW_021864730.1:0-882 GCF_006229205.1 Suricata suricatta | reverse complement strand
TGAACTATGCTGTCTAACAGGGTAGCTACTGGCCACAGGTTGCTATTCGCATTTAATTTATATTAAATAAAGTTAAAAATCCAGTTCTTCAGTTGCAGTAGCCACATTTTAAGTACTCACCAGCCACTTACGGCTAGGAACTACTCTGTTGGACACTGCAGGTCTAGTGTGCAGCAGCTATATTTAAATAATTTCTACAGCAGAAGTATCTGCAAAGCACAGCAGGAATATTTAAGAAGTAGCACCAAAAGAAACACAAGGCCAGGCACCTGGGTGGCTCAGTCGGTTTAGTGTCCAACTCTTGGTTTTGGCTCAGGTCATGATCTCACGGTTTGTGAGTTTGAGCCCACATCTGGCTCTGTGCTGACAGGGCAGAGTCTGCTTGACATTCTCTCTCTCCCTGTCCCTCCCCCACTCAGTCTCTCTGTCTTTCAAAAATAATGTTAAAAAAAAAAAAACCCACATTGTAGTGGAGGTGAACTGTCAGCAGAAATGTAAAGGACAAGCATAACTTGCTAGACAGGCAAGTTAGGAGACAATACTACAGGTAAAAGGTATAAAACCATGAGAAAAGGCCCAGGAATTTCAGAGGGTTTATTAGCAAAAATTTTAAATACATCAAGATTATTGAAGATATTAAGGTGGCCAGGTCCTGGGCAGGGATCAAATCTGAAGTGTTTTACAGTCCATAACATAATGCTCCAGGATACTCAACATTTGTTGGAGGAAGCCTTTTCTCCCTAAATTTGTGGTGAAATTAAAGAACTGAGTGTTGAAATGAGAGAAAAAGGGAAAGAACCAAAGAAGCTACATAAATGTTTAAATACAAAACTTATGAGCATAAACATATAAAATGATACTTTGGCAAACATGACACCCCAA
>NW_021864729.1:0-882 GCF_006229205.1 Suricata suricatta | reverse complement strand
GTAAAGGAGTCTATTAAAATTTTCTTAAGTGTTTATTTATTTTTGAGAGAGAGTTGGAATGCAAGCAGGGGAGGGACAGAGACAGAGGGAGACACAGAATCTGAAGCAGGCTCCAGGCTCTGAGCTGTCAGCACAGAGCTCGATGCGGGGCTCAAACTCACAAGCCATGAGATCATGACCTGAGCCAAAGTCAGACAGTTAACCAACTAAATGACCCAGGCACCCCAAGAGTTCTAAAACTTAGGGTACTTAGTGACTTGTTCAAGGTTGCCTTGAATAATCAATAGTCAAGTAAAGATACAAATTTTATCTTTACGACTAAACAGTCTATGATCTTCACCACTATGCTACTCATATATGTAGAGATGCAGAGAGAAAAACAGAGAATGTGTATATATGATGATGGGTGAAGAGTGAAAGAGACAGACGAAGGGGCGCCTGGGTGGCTCAGTCAGTTAAACCTCCGACTTTGGCTCAGGTCATGATCTCATGTTTGTGGGTTCAAGCCCTATGTTGCGCTCTGTGCTGACAGCTCAGAGCCTGGAGTCTGCTTTGGATTCTGTGTCTCCCTGTCTCTCTGCCCCTCCCTCTCTCTTGCTCTGTCTCTCTTTGACTCAAAAATAAATAAAAGATTAAAAAAATTTAAAAAAGGAGACAGACGAAGTTTTCCATTTAATTGTTTGTGCCTCATATTAGATAGCTATACAGTACAATATGAATGGCATTAAGATTGATCCCATATATTGTCATAGATTTCTCAATCCCAACAGAATTCCACCTCCCTAAATTTCCTAACCCCCAACCCCATACTCTCAGAGCATTTAGTCTCAGATGACCCAAACTTTATTTGAATAGTGACATTTTAGAGCCTTTTCATCTTAA
>NW_021864728.1:0-882 GCF_006229205.1 Suricata suricatta | reverse complement strand
GCCAAACCCCACGTCTGCCTTACTTCCCATGTGCTACAACTTTAAAAATAGCCTCCATTTCCATATGCTATTAGGGAAGGTCTCTTCCCCACTCTGTACTTGGAATTAGAATTTTTCTCTCTTTGCAACATGCAGTCACGCTCCAAAAGATATACAAACACAAGGAGGTCTGAGAGTGTTTTGAGGCCTAAAATCCCCCAAAAAAAGTTCAGGCATTTGCTATTTCAACTAACTGGTTAACATTGGGATACAATTTAATTTGCTTGTAGAGCACTGTGGAACCCTTAGAGCTCCAAATTCCATTCTTTTACCCAAAGTGGCCTAAATAATGTATCTGGGATTCATTTGTGTACCACATAAGAAACAAAAGTTTTTGCAGATCCTGCTTGAATTTAAAATAAAAATGTTTTCAAAGTGTTTGATTTGCCAGTGAACGCTAAATGTCTGCAAGATAATGTTAAGAGCACTTTGACTTTGCACATATTATGCCCCAAACCTACCGAAACTATTTAAAAATGATTTTCCTGTTAAAATATCATGAAGACATTCATTAAAGTTAAAATCTTTTTAAATATAATGACTCAAATATTCCTCTACTACACAGACCAAGGCTTCCAAGGCTCCATATACCACTCAATAGTTTTCAAAAGCTGAAAGGCTCCAGAGGAAGAAAAAAAAAGATCATAATCAATGCACAAAACTAATGCTTAGCATAAATCAAATACAAGAGCTGTGTTTTAATACAAATTTCTGAGAATCAGCATTGAGAAATAATAGAAAGTGTAAGGACCCAACGTAACTTATAATACGTAGATAGCCAAATGGAGGATCAAAGATGTTCAAATAAAGTTACAACCTCGGAGCGTCTGGGTGGCTCCATCA
>NW_021864727.1:0-882 GCF_006229205.1 Suricata suricatta | reverse complement strand
GCATATTTTTCCTGTTTATCACATTGAAGATTCTCTGCCATTCCTTTGTGGCCTGCCAATTTTCAGTAGATAGGTCTGAAACTACTTTGATATGTTTTCCTTTGCCCTTTTATCCGAGGCTGCTTTCAGAATTCTCTTTAACCTTATATTTTGCGAGTTTCATTCTGATATATTGTGCAGAAGACAGATTCAAGTTACATCTGAGGGGGTTCTCTGTGCTTCTTGGATTTCAGGGTCTGTTTTCTTCCACTGATTCTTTTCCCTGTATCTTCGGTTCGTGCAGCGGTTCCCTTCATTTTATTATGCACCTCATTTATAGCATTTTTTCATTGATCAGAACTATTTTTAAGGTGCATAGTCTCGGTAGCAAAGCTTCTCTGATGTCTTCCATGCCTTTTTCAAGCCCAGCAGTTAATTTTATGGCAATGGTCCTAAATTCTCGCTCAGTTATGTTGCTTAGATCCGTTTTGACCTATTCGGTAGCTGAGACTACTTCCTGGAATTTCTTTAGAGGAGAGTTCTTTTGTTTCATCATTTTGGCTAGTTATCTATCTCATGTCAGTTTAGAAAGCTTGATATGTGCTCTGCACCAGTGAGTATTGCTATATTAAAGGAGGCTCATTTACTGTCCAGGACCTGTCTATTCAGGAAGTGTTCTTTCAATGGATTCCCTTGGTCTCTCTTGTGCCTTTGCTTATTTTATTTCCCTACTCGTAGTGATATTTGGGACTCTCCACCATGTGTACGTTGGCTTGTTTCTTGAGGTAGCCCTGGAACAGAACACAGACAGACAAACAAAGAGGGAACAAAAGCACACAAATGTACAAACAAATGAAAAAAACAGGCAAACCAAAAGGGGGAGGGAAAAAAGACAAAGGGCAG
>NW_021864726.1:0-1763 GCF_006229205.1 Suricata suricatta | reverse complement strand
TTTTTTTCTCAAATATTTTGAGTATAAATGGCACACGGTGTTACCATAGTTTCAGGTGCACAACATAGTAACTTGCCAGCTGTACACACCATGCTGTGCTCACCACAAGTGTAGCTACCCCCGGTCACCCTATCTTGTTAGAACAATACCATTGACTGTATTCCCTACGATGAGCTCATGATTCCTGTGACTGGTTCATTCCATACCTGAAGCCTGTATCTCCCACCCTCTTTCACTCATGTTTTGATCCTCATTCTGATCTATGCTTTTTTTATTCTTTGTAGATTTCTTATCATTCAGTCCAAACTGGATTTCTCTCTCCATAGTCACCCGCTCAGCTAGTTAGTATGTAAAGTTCCAGGGGAGTTTCAGATGAATAAACTATGGGGGCCCAGGGAGGTCACCCCAAAATGTGCCACATGGGATATTAACTTGAGTTGAAGCTACTTGGGACACAGCCGGTACAAGGACACCCAGGCTGTCATCTGTCCCTCCTGAAAGCAGGAAATGAGTGTCCCCTATGAAATGTGCCCTCCCTGTACTATGATGTAGAGACATCCTTGTTAGCAGAGACGGGGCTTCAAAGCTGAAAAAGCTGTAGAAACAAACCCTGTTACATTTTTGCTCATCTGCAACCGCAGCCCAGATTCCACTTAGAATTCCATTTTAGGGGGTGCCCCAGTGGCTCGGTCGGTTTAGCGTCCGACTTTGGTTCAGGTCATGATCTCACGGTTCGTGGGTTCGAGCCCCGCATCAGACTCTGTGCTGACAGCTCAGAGACTGGAGCCTGCTTCAGATTCTGTGTCTCCCTATCTCTCTGACCCCCCCTGTTCATGCTGTCTCTCTTTCTCTCTAAAATAAATATAAACAGTAAAAACTAAATTAAAAAAAAGAATTCCAATTTAGAGGTCCCACACACCTTTTCCCTTTTTCCTCTCATTTCTTCCTGCCTTGGCCATTTCTTTGGGCTTAAATTCCTGAGTGGGCTTCCCTGCCTATGTCATAAAACGTTGAGGGTATTTTTTTCTCCTGTAAATCTGTCTCATATCAATTAAATTCTTTAACCAGTTAGAAGAATTTTGGAGCAATAAAGATATTTCTTCCATCCCACAAAAGCATTGCAGTTTTTACTATAAAGAAGTTTATGTATTAAACACAGAATCACACCTAAACAATGTAATAAATTTTATTTTAAAAGGTAAAACTTTTTGGCAACCTTTGAAAGCATGAACATTCCAGGGCACCTGGGTGACTCAGTCTGCTGAACATCCAACTTCAGCTCAGCTCATAATCTCATGGTTCCTGGGCTCGAGCCCCACATTGGGCTCTGGGCTGACAGCATAGACCTTGGAGCCTGCTTGGGATTCTGTATCTCCCTCTCTTTCTGCCACCTCCCCCATTCACACTCTGTCTACCTCTCTGCCTCTCTTTCTCAAAAATAAATTTAAAAAATTAAAACATGAACATTCAAAAATTATTAAGAAAGTTAACCACACATCATTGATTACAGCAGGGATTAAAGAATAGTTTCATCACCAGTGTGAATAGTTACAGAATCCAGTCACAACTTGGATCTTCAGTGATTCAAGTGTCATACCCAACACAATAAGATGTGATCAACTTTACAGTAGAATTCAGCTTCTGGAGATTCTGTTGCCAGTCAAGGCCTTCTTCCTCACCACCATCTCACACGATAGGAAAGCTGGCCATGGAGGCAATTCCACAGTTGTTGTTCCGGTCTCTGGCCATTTTTATGTAGCCAT
>NW_021864725.1:0-882 GCF_006229205.1 Suricata suricatta | reverse complement strand
TAGAAGTTAGGTTATGTTTACTGGTTGCTATAACTAGAGTGTCAGAAGCTAAAATTGCCTCTAGTATTCTTTTTTGTCTCTACTGTTGTCTTTTGACTTTCCTACAGAGTCCTAAAGTGGGGTCTGAGGGTAATTTCAGATATAATCTCCTATTAGTAGATAGGAGCCTTATTGATGTAAAGGACAAGTTTAGGGGAAACATTCTACATTCTGATGATTAGGTCTTAGTGTTCTAGTGAGCTTGAGTTGAAAATCTTTCTTCTTTCACATTAAAGCTAGGGCAGGCTAAAAGTCTCCTTTCTCCAGGTTGGTTAGGCACTGGTTAAACCTTAGTTGGTCAGGTTGTGGTAAAATAGTTTCTCTTGAGTAGAGGCCTTGTTAATGAGAAGAGAGAGCTGTAGCCTTATTTTGAAATAGTTACTGTCCCCCTCTCCCTGATTTAAGTGCAAAGAGATTTTTCTCAGGTCTTCACAATGAGAAACAAGTAGGACTCCTGGAAGTTAAACTTAGGAAAGTATAGAGCCCCATAAATGAGGCTCCTTTGGATCTAGTCCACAGTAAACAACCATCAATTTGTCAATTACAGTGTAATGTGTTTCTGCTGATATTAGCTTCAGCTTTAGGCTTCTGGTCCTGGGATTTTCCCCCTCAAAAAGCTATGATTCTCTGCCTCTGTCTCTCTGGCTTCCTGAACATTTACCCTATAGCTCAATTCTCTGATCTGAGAAGAGCTGTTTATTTTCAGTTTGTTCACATTTTTTGTTGTGAGGTTGGGAGCAATGACTTCCTTTTTTACAAGTTTATTTATTTATTTTGGGGGGGTAAGAGAATGAATTGGGGAAGAGCATAGAAAGAGGGAGGGAGCAGAATCCCAAGTAGGCT
>NW_021864724.1:0-882 GCF_006229205.1 Suricata suricatta | reverse complement strand
GCAGCCCGGGCTGTGTTTGTCAAGGGAAATGGCCTCTGGGACCTCACTGAATGGACAGACCGGACAGACCTGTCCCATGTCCGGAGCTGGGTGACCACCAGTTAGCACGTTAAGCGTCATGTCCCAGGGAACCCCTCTGGTCCCAGGAAACCAGATGCTTGGTCACCGTCAGAGTGGCGCTGTGTACACTTTTTGGTGACTACACTGGCAGTGTCACTAAAGAACTTTTCCAAGACACTTGTGCACACACGACACTAGACTGAGGTGTGGGTGTGCATAGACAAAGAAAGGGGAACAGCAGCACGGGAGTTTCCTGCTCCCCTGATGACAGTTTTTGAGGTACTGCATCGGCGTGCACTTATTTGTTCAATGTGCAGTTCCCAAAGGTCACTCTGGAAAGGGGGATCTAAGGGGCGAAGCGCTGTAAGCCGTGGGGGGGTCTTCCACGGGAGCAGCTCCCAACAGCCCCGCATAGAGGCGGCGCTGGTCTCTCACAGGGGCCACGTCCCGGCTCTACAACGTGATGGCGAGGAGACCCAGGGGAAGTCCCTAACCTGTGCGCCTCGTGTTTCTACCTGTGAAATGCGGAGGGTCCTAGTACACCTCTCATACGGGTGAGAGAAGGAAGCGCGTTTATACGTACCGAGGCCCAAAATTGTACCTGGTCCACAGAAAGTGCTCGGCGAACGTCACCGTCTCCTGTTATCACCAACCAAGAAGGGGCTGTGTTTGTTCTCAAGAAGAAAAGGTGAAAAGAAGGACCAGAGGTGATGCTGTACTTTTTCTAGAGCCTGGGACGGAAAGACCTGTGTCTTCACGTTCAGAGCCAGGTCAGAAGGAGAGTGTTGGGCAAGAGGGCCTCCTGTTTGGCGGGGGGTAGCC
>NW_021864723.1:0-882 GCF_006229205.1 Suricata suricatta | reverse complement strand
CACTGGGTGTTGTATGGAAAACAATTTGACAATAAAATATTATGGAGAAAAAAAAATAAAAGAGTGAAATCTCTACTTTTTGTAAAACTATTTCTCCAAATGTGCAAAGTGCTTGTCACATGGCCAGCCCACTAGATTTTTGTGACATGAATGGCTTGTGTGCTCAGGATGTTGCTGGGCAGAAGGGAGAATAACTATAAAGTCACTGACTTGGGCAGCAGAAAGAATTTTTATCTTTCTCAGAAATAAAGAATTGAACCAAGGAAGAGAATTTGAACTACTTGTTCTTTTCTGTGTCCTGTTTCATAATGTTTAATAGACGAGAATTTATGGAACTGAATGAAGTGTAAGTTCAGGGTTCATTGTGTCTGAGTGATATCTGCCCTTACACTCACTCAAGAATGATTAAAAAAAAAGGAAAAAGAAGTCACTTTTGGATCCCATCTCCCACACTTGGTGGTATTATAAAACCTTCTCTCCTAGAGAGTCCTATGGAAGCTCTAAAGACCATTTATCAAATACATAGATAGAGATAGCAAAGTAGATAGATATAGATATGTAAATAGGTATAGACATGGGTGTAAAGAAATAGACTTTTTCATATTGTACAATGTGTGAGAACATGTTAGTAAAAACCTCCTATAGGACAATTTGTAGCTAAAATGTACTAGCCCTTTGACATAATTCTATATTCAGGGACTTATTCTAAGAAATTAATTGAGATACATGAAAAACTTAACCTCCAGTTTGATTATTGTAACAGTATTTATGATAGCAAATAATTTTCAGTGATATACAATTGAGAATAATTATTTTATTTTTCAAAAAAAGAATATTATTTATTCATTAAATTAATCCTAGATGGATATTTACTGACTCAGA
>NW_021864722.1:0-882 GCF_006229205.1 Suricata suricatta | reverse complement strand
TCTCCAAGTGTGTTCTGCAGAACGCAGGTTCTCCAAGTTGCTCCCCACATCATCCCCCAAGATGATGATGTGCCTTGCTGTGTTCTCTGTTCCTTACCTGGAGATTTACAGCCACCATGCCACAACTCCTCACAACCTTTACTATCCTGAAGAAATTTTTGAGCTTTGTTACCCCAGTGACTCCTGAGCACATCGGTCTAAGGAACCCCCCAACCCCCAGCACATGTGCTCACGTGCACAGAGCCCCAGGCGCACATGTCCTGGCAGTCACCCACTGCTTCCAGCCTGCCACCCTCCAGCCACATGATAGGGTGGCTCTTCCTGGCCCCCCTGAGTAGATTCCTAGGACTAGTTCTGGTCAATGCATCAGGAGGGAAACGACACAGGTCACTTCCCAGCTGGAGCATTAACCATCATGGTGTGAGGTCTTATGGAACATTCCTTCCTTCTGTCATGTTGACAGGTTAAGATAGTGGCTGTTGAGTCTGGTTCCTGAAGTGAAGAGGTGGACCATAGAGTCCCCAGCTGGCCAACAGTGGGCCCAAAGTGAAAGAGAAAAATACCTTTCAATCCTACTGGAGTTATGACTTTCTCAACACGCCTGTGTGTCTCAGGACACTGGTCCTTCAGGCCTTGTGTGTCTGGCACATGGCTGGTTCATAACAAGAATTCATTGAGTTAGCCAGTGGCCCGCAGCGTTCTGCTGGGGGCAGTTGCATGTGACAAAACCCCACTCTGTGTCCTTATCTGGGTCAATCATTGCCCATTCTAGTCCGATCTCCATTCCAGCGATTCTGCTTTTACACACGATCTTTGGCATGTCCAGTGCATCCCTCATGATTGGATTGCCATCCCTCTGCAGGGACTGGTGACACCCTCTAC
>NW_021864721.1:0-882 GCF_006229205.1 Suricata suricatta | reverse complement strand
AAAAAAATAAGCCAGTGAAGAAATGGGCAGAAGACATGAATAGGCATTTTTACAAAGAAGACATCCAGGTGGCTAACAGACACATGAAAAGGTGCTCAACATCACTCAACATCAGGGAAATACAAATGAAAACTACAATGAGATACCACCTCACACCTGTAATAATGGCTAAAATTAATAACACAAGAAACAACAGGTGTTGGCCAGGATGTGGAGAAAGGGGAACCTTTTGCACTGTTGATAGGAATGCAAACTGGTATAGCCACTCTGGAGAATAGTTCCTCAAAAAATTAAAAATGGGCATCTGGGTGACTCAGTTTAAGCATCCAACTTCAGCTCAGGTCATGATCTCCCAGTTCGTGAGTTCAAGCCCCTTATTGGGCTTTCTGATGTCAGCACAAAGCCCACTTCACATCCCCTGTCTCCCTCTCTTTATGCCCATCCCCCACTCACATGTTCACTCTCTCTCTCTCTCTCTCTCTCTCTCAAAAATAAACAGGAAAAAATTTTATTTTAAAAAGAAGTTAAAAATAGAACTACTCTATGATCCAGCAACTGCACTACTAGGTATTTAACCAAAATATACAAAAACACGGATTCAAAGGGATACCTGCACCCTATTTATAGCAGCATTATCAACAATAGCCAAACTATTGAATGAGTGTCCATCAACTGATGAGTAAAGATGTGATATATGTTTACAATGCAATATACTTGGCCATCAAAAAGAATGAAATATTGCCATTGGCAAAATTGTGAATTAAGCTAGAATATATTATGCTAAATGAAATAAGTCAGTCAGAGAAAGACAAATACCATGATTTCTCATATGTGGAATTTAAGAAACAAAAAAAGAGGAAAGAGGAAAAAGATGGAGGGGGG
>NW_021864720.1:0-882 GCF_006229205.1 Suricata suricatta | reverse complement strand
GTAAATCTGTGCTAAGTCAGTGCGGTGGTGCGGGCTACTGGAAGATGATGTCACCGCATACTTCAAGAGCTGGTGGTCAGAATCAAGTGTCCTGAAGGGTTACCGGAAATGCCCTAGTTTCCGAAAGGGTTAAGGTGCATTCCCCAAAGCAGATGAGTCCTTGACCCTGATTTCCAGCAAATTCAAGAACGGGGTACTAACAATCGTGAGCACTGCAAGCAAGGCAGACATGGGGTCTCATTGCCACCATGGTTTGGGTAAGATCAAGGACGCCTAAGAAGGCCTACCGGACCAGGAGTTCAAGGTACTTGCGTAGAAATGGCTTAAAGCTACAGGCGAGGAGAAAGGTGGCCCAGTTTCTAGTAATTGTAGGTGACTTTGTAGCTGAGTAACTGTTCAAATCCCAAAGACGCTGATTAATGGATCAAGAGCCACCAGGGAGAAGGCCCTCTGCAATCATTCCCCACGGCCTAACATCTTAGCTTCTTCCATTTCGTTCTTCTGGATAAAGGATGGATGGCAGAAGAGGTCTTCAAAACATATGTGAAAACATGTGTTACCACTATTTTTAAAAATCTGCCTGACATGTGTTTACCATTCCCCTATCACAAGCTGCATGGCCTTGGCCAACTGACTTCGTATCTATGATCTTCAGTTTCCTTTCTGGCAAAGTGGGAGCTACAGAAGGTTCTATCTCCCATAGGTGCTGCAAAGCATAAGTGCAGTGATACAGTAAAGGGCCTGACATGGCACCTCTCATGGATACAATGGTCAGTAAGTGTTGGCTTATCCCACCTGCCTTGGGGCAGATAACTGAGGGGTGCGGTGTGACATGCTCTGATATCTTATAGGAATAAAAAGTTAATTTTTAAAATTATTTTT
>NW_021864719.1:0-882 GCF_006229205.1 Suricata suricatta | reverse complement strand
GCTCAAACCCACGATCTGTGAGATCATGACCTGAGCCGAAGTCAGAAGCTTAACCAACGGAGCCCCCCAGGTGCCCCTTCAATGTGTTATTCTAATGGAGAGAAATTACATGGGCTACAAAAGAGCTGTTCTCTTGGAGGAGTGGAACCAGCAAGTCTACCACTAGTGTGCCTGGGACCTGCGCGCCCGCATCTCAGATCATGCAATGGGCTCCCTCTCACCAGAGGCCTAATGATCCTCCCAAGAGTTTATGTAACTGCACAAAGAAATCCAGATATGAAAAATCAGGATGAAAAAAATCCTTTTACATCCAATGTCACCTGAATGAAACGTATCCTTGGGAGACATTGGGGTTGGAGCGGTCTTGGATTTCTTGTGTGCGTTAGAAGAGACTTTGCATGTCATCAAAACCAGACCGCTGAACCCTGTTGGGCAGAGTGTGGAGTACATGCTCTCCAGGTGTGCAAGGTGGTGGGAATGCAGGAGGGCGTTTTTAATTGGAAGACCATCCGCCAATTCCCTCCAAAACTCAAGGAAGGAAGGAACTTTATTGACGAAGTTTGTTGAGTGTGTTGACATTTTCATTAACTTTTATAAAAACTGTTTTCCAGTTTAGGAGGGTGTCAATGCGTCATACCTCCCATTTCATGAATAAAGGCTGAGACTCAGATTTTAAAAGTGTCTTAAGACAAAATCTTCACGATGAAGACAAAACCCATGTGTCTTGCCTTCTTGATTATTACTTTCCTTGATTAAATATTCATGTTCCATGGAATGAAACAGACGGATTATTACCAGTCACGAGGCAGGCGAGACCATGTCATGGACTGGTGACCATCACTGGAATACAGAACTCTTCTGCCAGGGTGCTTGGGGGACCCA
>NW_021864718.1:0-882 GCF_006229205.1 Suricata suricatta | reverse complement strand
GCAGTGGGCTTCAAGCAGGAAGGAAGCTTCTAGTGAAGCATGGGTGAGTCACACTTGCACCGTCAGGTATGTCTTTGTCATGGTAAGAAACTGGAGGCAACCAAAATGTCCCCAAACAGGAGGATGCCAAAACCTTCGTATTCCAACCTTCTGCAATGCCACCTGTTAGAATGAATGAGCTCTCCCTGCTTGTTCTAAGAATGAAATTTGTCCCAGATCTATTAGATAGGAAAACATATCCTATCATAACAAACACAACAAAAATATTGAGAGATGGTACCTGTGAGGTAATGCTGTGAATACCAAGAAAAAAATCTGTACCCCAAATTATACCTATACATACATTTATAAATGTGATTGTCAGTGCACAGCAAACAAATCTGTAACAATAGATGAAATTGTTTATTTCTGCTCCTGTGAGGAACAGAGTAGGGTGGGAGGGATGGGAGAAGGAAGGGAGGCTCATTCTTTTATCGTTTACATATATATGTATTTTAAATAGCTTTATTGAGATGCAATTTATATACCATAACAATTTTTCATTTAAAGGATACCGTCTAATGTTCTTAGGTATTTAGAGTTGTGCAACCATTACCATAACTTAATTTTACAACATTCGCGTGGTTCCAGCAAGAATCTCATCTCTGCGCATTAGCAGTCACCCTGCCTCCCCTCCCCACTAGCCCAAGGCAACCACTAATTTACTTTCTGTGTTTATCAATTTCCCTTTCCAGACATTTCATATAAGTGTATTTTTATATTGAGATTTTCCCTTTTACAAGTATGTACACTTGTGTAATTAAATAAACAAATGGCATTTTGTTAGGAAAGAACAACACAATAGGGCAGAGATGTCTCTGGGGGTCCTGGGCAGGGGAAAAC
>NW_021864717.1:0-882 GCF_006229205.1 Suricata suricatta | reverse complement strand
ACTAACCACCCTTGGATCATGACCTGAACCAAAATCAAGAGTCTGACTCTCAACTGACTGAGCCACCCAGGTTCCCCAATGTTTGCTTTTTTAAAAGGGTAATTCAGGTTCTCATAAAAGACACTTGCTTTTTGGACTAGTCAAAAATCATTTCCTGTACTTAAGCCATTATTCTACAGACTTGACTCAAGGCAAGAAAGGTCAGATTGTAAAGACATCCTTTTAGCCTAAATGCTGTCAGGATCATGACCCCCCACCAGGAACTATTTAGGTTCTGTTAGGCTCCTAGTTCCAATTTAAATTCAGACAAGTTCTCCTGGAGATTACAATGCAGACTCTAGGAACCTTGCCCTGGAAATTCTGATTGGATGGTCCTTATCTAAGGCGGAAATATGCAGTCTTAACAAGGATTCTAATGTAGGCCGTCTCAAGCTCATCTGGAGAAACACTGCTCCAAGTGAATGAAGACCATAATTTGAAGTCTAGATTTCTAGGTAGAAAGAATACTTGCTCTCACCATTCCTGAAAGCCCCTTTCTCTCTGGCCTGCTCATCAGCAGGGCACTCTGGTCTTCCATTTTAAACCTATAAATATGGTTTTGCCCACAGAGTCTGAACATCTCTGGGGGTAGACTGCAGCTTGTCATCTTGGACAGAATTATTCCTCCTTCTGCTCTACACGTGGTAGCACCCCACTGCCTGACACAGAGAGAATGCACAGTAAAAGTTTCTAGACTGAACTTAATGTACAAGTTCAGATGGAATCCTTTTTAAGAATCTGAAATGCGTTATAAATATCTCACCTTCTAATTCCATGGAAGTGCTAAGCTTGTCACCTCTGCCAGTCATCTACCAGCTTCTGAATAGATTAACTTTATTCACA
>NW_021864716.1:0-882 GCF_006229205.1 Suricata suricatta | reverse complement strand
CCTTGCGGTTTTGATTTGCAATTCCCTAAAGACTAATGATTTGAACATCTTTTCATGTGCATATTGGCCATTTGTATATCTTCTTTGGAGAAATGTCTATTCTCCTCCTTTCCCTATTTTAAAATGGAATTATTTTTCTTCTTATTGTTGAAGTGCAACAGTTCTTTGTGTATTCTGAATACAAGTTCCCTTTCAGATATACAATTTGCAAATATTTTCTCCCATTTTATGGGTTATCTTTTTACTTTCTTGATGGTGTCCTTTGAGCATAGGAGTTTTTAATTTTAGTTAAGTCCAACTCATTTCTTTTTCTTTAGTTGCTTGGTGCTTTTGGTGTGATATCTAAGAAACCATTGCCCAACCAAAGATCATGAAGATTTACTTTTATGTTCTCTTCTAAGAGTTTTATAGTCTTAAGTCTTACGTATAGACATATGATTCCTTTGAGTTCATTTTGTATATGGTGGGAGGTAGGAGTCCAACTTCTTTCTTTACATATGGATATCTAATTGACCAGCACCATTTGATGAGAAGACTATTCTTTCCGCATTGAGTGGTCTTGGCAAGCTTGTCAAAGATTATTTGACAATATATGCAAAGGTTCATTTTTTGGCTCTCTATTCCATTGATCTGTTTGTCTTTATACCAGGACCATATGTCTTAATTACTATTGCTTTGTAGTAAGTTTTGAAGTTGGGACTTCTTCTCCACAATATTTTAGGATTAGCTTGTCAATTTCTGAAAAGAAGCCAGATGAGATTTTGGATTGTTTGCTAGTGTATAGAAATAGCATTGGTGTACATATAGAATAAATAGAATTGGCGTATATATAATATAACTTGTGTATAGTGTATCATCTTAGCTTGGGCAAAGCATGCAGTA
>NW_021864715.1:0-1764 GCF_006229205.1 Suricata suricatta | reverse complement strand
GGTCCTAGAACAAAGAGACATGGGGGCAAAACCACAGCTTTCCTCTAGTGACGTATGATATGAGTGAATTAAACTGTTAGTGTTTTAACCTTCTGAGACTCTAGGACTGTTTGTTACTGCAATATAATTACCTAAAGCTGAATGACATTTGTTGTCTCTATGCATTCTTACTGGATTTTTATTGCTACAAAGTAACTCACACCATTTAATCCATACTTTTAACTATACTTAGCTTGTGATTGTTGAGTTTTATGTACTATTTGTCACAACAATGTGATTTCTTTTATATATTCAACATTGTCTTAGGTGAACAATGTGATAGTACAAAGGTCACAAAATTAAAATTACTACTTTCTAGAGCTCAGACTTGAATTGAAATCTTGGTAATATTAACATAGTGAGATTTGCTCTGTCATACATATAAAAGATGTTCAAGTATTTATTGAATGAAGGAATGAAGGAATTAACAAAGGAATGAGTGATTAGATCATTTAAAGACTATTGCACTAGAAACACAGAGAATAAGAATATAATTCCTATATTTTAAGATATAGTTAAATACCTTGGGGCACCCAGATGGCTCAGTTGGTTAAGTGTTCAACTTTTGATTTTGGCTCAGGTCATGATCTCACAGTTCATGAGACACGGTTCATGCTGACAGCAAGGAGCCTGCTTGAATTCTCTCTCTTTTTCTCTTTCTTTCTCTCTCTCTCTTTCCGACCCTCTCCTGTTCATGTGCACTTTCTCTCTAAATAAATAAATAAGTAATTTAAAGAAACTTAAATACCTCATAATCTATGAGGGGGGCAGACAGAAAATAAATTTGTATTTACAATAAAATTCTAGGAGAATAGTGGTAAGAATATGAGGAAAGTTCTAAGACCAACCTGTTCCAATGGCTAGATGATTTCACACATTGTCTCATTTTTTTAGCCTTCCCAATAATTTCAAGGAGTAAGCTATACACCACTTTTCCTTAGGAGTTCAAAATGATAAAAGTTTTGTTTCTTAGTAATTATTATTTAAAAAGAGTTTAGATGTAAATATGTCCAAATCTAAATTTAATTTACTGAAAGATCATGTTCAGTTTTTCACTATACATAGCCTGCTAGAGTTCTTTGATGAATAAATTCTGAGGATTGGGTAATTCAAAATGTTTATCTACTCAATTCATTTTTCCCTGGTAACATAGTCTGAGGCAAACTGGGCAAACTGCTTTACTCTCTGCCCTGGGAACTTGCATTCTGAACTAACTCATGGTGAAGGCCAGCCATGAACACCAGGGTCTACTCCAACTAGATGAGAACGCACTCTACAAACAGTTGAGTACTATTTTAAAGTCACTTTGTATTTTTATTAGACTTAATCTGAGAAAGCAGAACTACCAACAAGCCAGGATACAGTAGAAGGCAGCGTGGAATAGAACACATTTGCCTCTCTTGCAAGATCTGACCAGTCGCGGTTATTTCGATTCTTAAATCTGTTACCCATCTTAATTTTAAGAGCAACATATAACAAAGACACAATGTTCTTCTGTCTTTTTAAGTACTTTAATGGAATTGTGTAAATATTAAATAGTATTTTTTGTAAATGTGGTATAAAACTATGTTCTTATTTGCATAAATAATGAAATTGTACTAATGCAGCCAATAAAATAATTTATCAGATTCTTAATTTATTTCAGTGAGTGAATGACAACCTTTTCCCCGTAGGACAACTCAGGTAGCAAATTGATGGTGTGCAATGCATTTCATGGATCAAGAG
>NW_021864714.1:0-882 GCF_006229205.1 Suricata suricatta | reverse complement strand
AGATGTTTTCAAGAATTCTTTCTTGGTCGTCGGCTCTGGGCTCCTCCATCACCCCAAAACCTCATCATCTCCATCCAGCCCGTCTCCATGCCTGCATGCGTCAGAATCCTGTTGTCATTTACACCAGTCTCCGTGCTTGGCCCCTCCTCGAGCTAGGAGCCTCCCCCCGCCTCCCCTCACAGCAACCTGGTCTCTCACAGTTGTCTCCAGGAAAAGGTGCATCTCCCAGTCAGTTCTGAGGTTGTAGCCTCTAGGCACAAATTCCCTCTGTGACTTGTGCACCTGGCCACCTAGGTGGCTATTACTTGGGGGACATGGCGCCCCATGCGTTGCCCGTGGGCTTGCCTTTTAGAGAAAATTTGGAGGGTAGGATCTTTTAGGCACCCCTGGAGGGGTAGACAACGCAAAGAATGATAGGAAGACCAGAACCAGCTAGACTACCATTCCAATATAGCTGTCATCAGAAGGCAGGAGAAAGGGACCACTGGCCAGCTCCCTGGTGGTCTAGTGGTTAGGATTCAGTTCTTTCACTGCTACGGCCTGGGTTTAATTCCTGGCCAGGGGATGCATCCACACACAAGACCATTCTTCCTTGAGTACAGAGATGGGTGAAGTGGTGTGCCCCAGTGTCAAGATGCAGAAGGATCTGGTCTCTCTGAAATTTAAAGGTGAAGAAAGAAAAATGATGGTGGGTGGGACTCTGGTCAATTCCCAAAGGTTCAACTATAGCCCCTGAGCTCTTCTCACTTGTGCCCCCTAATTTATCTTTCTCTGCACACCTTGGTTTTTCTCATATTTCCTTTTCACATTGGGGGCAGGAGTGACTTTAGAGATAATTTAAGCAGCTGGCCAAAGCTTAGCCATGCAGGGATTCAAGCCCAA
>NW_021864713.1:0-882 GCF_006229205.1 Suricata suricatta | reverse complement strand
TCCCAGAATCTCAGAAATTGGTCCCGTGGGGAGGAGAGCTTTGAGCCCCGCCCTGCCCGCCCCTCCCTGGGAACTGCTGGGTGACCCTCGCTGGGCTGGGCACTTTGCCAGCCTTCTCGGATGAGGGCCCACTGCCATCCCCAGGCTTCCTTGGGGACCTGGGGCTCCTTCCCAGGGAGCCCCTGTCCTGCTCAGCACAGCCCCATGCTGGAAGCACATGCCAGGTCCTAGGGACACGTCCCCACTGGAAGAGCTGACATCCCGGCCAAGGGGGCAGGCCACTTGCAAGTTAATAAGGTACTTGTGTGATAGATTTCAGAGAGGGATCAATACTCCGCCAGTGATGTGATGGGGGCCGGGGGAGGGGAGGGTTGGGGACTCTCATGACCGTGACCCTGGAGGTATGGCAGGTTACACTCCTCTCTGCCACCAGAATCTCCCTTCTACTTCTGCGTGGAAAGCCCCTCACCCACAGCGCCCTGTTTCGGTCCTATCTCAGGGCCTTTCCAGCATCAGCCCCTTTCCCCCATTACAGATGCTCCCTCGAGTGGGATTCCCCCAGGAGCCGAGCCACAGACGGGGAACCGAAGCTCACGGCCTCCTACTGTCTGCCTGACCTGGGCCCCCCGGACCCTCCCAGCTGATGCATTTTACAGATCAGGAGACCCAGGCCCACAGTGAGGCTTGCCCCAGGCCGCGTGGCTCAGAAGGCAGGAGTCGGGATTTGAACTCAGCTCCGTCTCATCCCAAGGTTTGTTAAATCCCGTCAGAGTCTCAGGACAGTTTTTTTGTGTTTGTTGTTTTGTTTTGAAACTTATTTACTTATTTTGAGAAAGAGAGAGTGCGCTTGTGAACAGGGATGAGGGGAGAGAGAGAATCCCC
>NW_021864712.1:0-882 GCF_006229205.1 Suricata suricatta | reverse complement strand
CTTGCCCCAGATACATATGGAAATAGATTAAAAGGCAGGAGAAAGAAAGATCAGAGAAATAAGAAAAGGTACTTTCCTTCACTTGAAGAAAAGCACACTTTTTTCATACTGAAAGGAGATCTGTGGATCAAGCAACAAAACTGAGAAGAGTAGCCCAGGAAAAGTGCCACAGCTCTAAAGATAAAATTGTCTACAACTTTTCTTTTATAAAAGGATTTAAAAAATAGGTGGACTTCAGACGTCTCATCTTTAATAATGGATACCAGAAGAAGATGAAGTATATTTTCCAAAGTCCTAAGATGGGTAAAAAGGAATACAGAATTTATGATCTAGGTCCATTATCATTAAAATATGAGGGGAAAATAAGTATATTTTCTAGATGGCTAAGGATGCTGGCATTGCACCATGTTTAGGCCTCCTCTGAAAGGTTTGCACAGGCAGACACACTACTATGTGTCAAGAAGTCCAAGTCTTGATAGTTCAACTGTGGCTAGAAAAGAGATAGGGGTCATTAAAGAAAATCACAGTTATGTTTAAAGAGTTGTAATTTTCGGAGGGCATACATTTCTGAAACAAAAGATTTAATGCTAACCATGGAGCATGATCTCTTTCATCAGTGACAATATGCAAGTTGAGTTGCTCTGGACATGAAAGGTAGGTGAGTGTCACATAGTATTCCGGGTGTTTAGATAAAGGACATGGTAAGTACAAAGCATAGATACAGAAAAGAAAAAGTGGATCAGTCATACCTGAGTCATTGTTGGACACTAGCTGGTGATCAGAATGGAAATATTGATAGGAATCATAGTTAATTTTGACACTGAAATCAAAGAGAACACACAGAATGTTGATTATTTATATTTTCACATCTTTTTGTGTTAA
>NW_021864711.1:0-882 GCF_006229205.1 Suricata suricatta | reverse complement strand
ATGGTATACAAATATATACCTTTTGCTCTTTCTCTATTAGTTTGAAATGATTCAGGATTCTCTTCTATAAATGATAATAAATATCTCCAAAATTTCAGATAGACTGTGCACCTGAGATTAGGTTGAGCTTTAAAGTGAGAAAAATTGCCCACCTCAAACACAATGAATATACAAAGTACTAGCGAGAGGAAAAAACACTCACCCTCTCTCTCTCCCTCCCCCTCTCTCTCTTCACGTGGCACATGTAAGCATTAGTTGACTTGATGGAAAACATTGGGACAAGTTCCAGGCTCTTTAGCTTGTGCCTTGCCTCAGCTGACAGAGCCCTTTATTTCAGGCCAACAAAACGAACCTCAGGAGACAGAGGTGAAGGTCAGTCTCTAGAGAGGCAGGTGAAAGCTAGCCAGTTTTAACTTGATTGAGAGTGGAATTTTCTAGTAAACCAGGCCAGACAAATACCCAAGAGGCCAGGCCTCCTGCCCAGGTTTCTAAGGGAGACAGGACACTTGCGTCTCCCCAGTGTTGGAAAAGTACTCCGATGCAACATATCACACCTGCCACAGGGCTTCCTGCCTGGAGGTTTAAGATCTTAACTCACTTTGCTCCTATCATTCAGAATTTCATCATTGATTTTTTGGTGGCTCTTTTCAAGCCTACATCTCTCAGTCCTAATGCCAGACACAGGAAAACCTATGAGACACAGAGGAAGAGAGTAAAGTAAGAGTCTGAACTGGAAAGCTGAGTGGCAGCTTCTCTGTGGGAGCATGGTGAGAGGCAAGATCACATCAAGGAGGCCCAGCCCAGAAAATCTGGGTAGTGCTCTGGCCCTCCTTCCAGCCCACACCTCCATACGGTTGCTAGATTTAGAAAATAAAAACCCAG
>NW_021864710.1:0-882 GCF_006229205.1 Suricata suricatta | reverse complement strand
GCTGCAGGCTCTGAGCTCTTGGCACAGAGCCCAGTGAGGGGCTCGAACCCACAGGCCATGAGATCATGACCTGAGCTGAAGTCCGATGCATAACTGACTGAGCCAGCCAGGCGCCCCAAGAAGAGGAGTGTTTTCAAGCAAAACATTAAGCACCAAACTCTTTTGAATTTGGCTCAGGTCATGGCTTGTAGTTCATGAGATTGGGCCCCAAGTCAGGCTCTCTGTTCACAGAGTGGAGCCTGCTTAGGATTCCCTCTCTCTCTCTCTGTCTCTCTCTCTGTCTCTGTCTCTGTCTCTCTCTCTCAAAATAAATAAATAAACATTTAAAAATAAATAAATTTTTATGCAGAGTATAGAAAGAAAGGAAAAATATAACCCAGAATAAGTACTTTTTAGGGAACTGAATAAGAAGAATTCTAATTTCTTATTTGGTATAGCAATTCCTATGCATTGATTTATGTATTATAACAACCTTGTGGGAGGCCAATGCTTTTCTCCTAATTTTCAGGAGATCCAATTGTATAAGGACACAGGCTTAGTAAGACCAGTTAGAGTAAAGACAGCAGTCTCATGCTAAGAGTTTGGTTCACAAGCCTCTATTTGACATTTCTGTATAACAGTCTATTTCCAACAGAATCTGGGCTAGCCAAGTGCCTAGGATCTCCATGCACTGCGACCATATTCCCAATTTCTCTTACTACTGTGTCTCTGAAGAAACGAGAATGTCAACAAACTTTATTTGTCCCTCTGCAGATGGAGAGGTCCCTGGAGTTGGGCAACATGACCAGAGTCCAGGAGTTTGTCTTGCTGGGTTTGTCCACAAGGCTGGGCATAAGGGATGTCCTGTTTGCCGTCTTCCTGACCCTCTACCTGCTGACCCTC
>NW_021864709.1:0-882 GCF_006229205.1 Suricata suricatta | reverse complement strand
GGTTTAAAAGTGCTCTGACCTCTCTGGACTCAGTGTCCAGCACCTCAAAGTCCACCGAGTGCCCGCCAGAGCAGGTGCTGTGTGAGGACTTACTCGATCCCCAATATCCCCTGATATCACCTTCCCCATTTCCAAATAGGGAAATGGGCTCAGAGTGGTAGTTTACGTTAATTAGTAAGTGATAGAGCTGAGATTTGAACCCAGGCAGCCTGGTGCCAGGGACCATGCTCTAAACCACTGTTCAACACAGTCAAAATGAGCCCCAGATGCGTCTGCAGGGACCTTTCGCCACGGGTCCCACAGGCCGCCTGGAAGGGTGGGGTTAGCTGTAACGCAGATTCCACTCCGCTGACCCTTCCGGCGATCTGATCCTTGTCCCTCATCGTACACAGGTCAGATGTCCCTTCCTCATTCCCTGGGTCCCCTTCCAAGCCCACCTGCAGGTACCTCAGCGCTTCAGGCTGGTTAATGTCTTCCCGGCACGTTTCACTCTCTGGGTGTTGCTTTGATTTCTGGCTCCCTGTGTGTCTCCCCCCGGAGGGCACGGTCTGTGGGGGCAGGGCTGGGATCAGGGCTGTGTCCCCGGGGCCTCGGACTGGGTCCCACTCAGGGCAGGTGCTCAGGGGCACCTGTTGCATAAATAAACACCACCCGCCGGAAGGAATCCCTGACATGGCCCCATCCAACCAGCTCTCTGGACAGAGAAAATGGGGGGAGGGCGCTGGAACGGTGGGGCCCTGACCAGCAGCTGCACTGCCACATGGGCACATGCCTGGATGCACACGACATGGGCCGTTGACCTTCCGACAGGGTCATCTGTCCTGTCTCAGCTCAGCCTCCAGAACCCCCTCCATGTGGGCACCCCAAACCCCCCAGACCATG
>NW_021864708.1:0-882 GCF_006229205.1 Suricata suricatta | reverse complement strand
TGACCTCCCCTCCACCCACCCCATAGCCTGCCCTGCAGGCAAGAGTCTTGAGGGGTGGGGAAATATCGGCTCAGGCAAGATAGGGTGAGCATGGGTTAAGAAAGAAGGGCCAATCAGAGAACAGGTGATGCAACACCTGCCGAACCTGCAGCAGGGTGTAGCAACCAAAAGAATGTGTCAGAGTTAACCCCATGGTCGCTGGGAAAGGTAAAAGAACTGCTCCCGGGTTGGTCACTTCAAAAGACCCCCCGGATATCATGATTGGATCCCGCCAAAAGTAACTGTCTCTTACAATAATATAACTGGTCGTAATACCTGTCAATAATAATGTAACCTGCTGATTGGACGCTGTAACTCTCATGAATTCCCCCTCCCCTCCTGTGTGTCCCACTCCCCTCCACTACCATAAAAGTCCCTCCGACACGCTCCTCGGGGCTCTTCTCCTCTACCCCTGCGTGGGATACGAGTTGAGCCCCAGCGCGCTGGTCCCCGAATAAAACCTCTTGCTGTTTGCATCAAGTGGAGGCTCTCGAGACTGATTGGGGTGTGCGTCGATCTCGGACCAGGGCGGTGGGATCTCCCACTGACGGACCTTACAGGGTGGGGCCCCCATGATCTCTCTGGCCATCACTCTCCACGTGTTCATCAACCCAGAAGCTCTTTGAGCCCCATCCTTTTGGGGTTTTATGAAGGTTTCACTACATACAACTGATTACATCATTGGCCGTTAGTGATTGATTAACCTCTAGCCGTCTCTCCGGAGAGGCGAGGGCATCATAGGAGTGACAGTCCCAACCCCTTCAGCGCCTGGTCGGTTCTCCTGCTAACCAGCCCCCATCTTCAGGGTCTTTCCCACAGACACCCCGAGTTCTCAGCACTTAG
>NW_021864707.1:0-882 GCF_006229205.1 Suricata suricatta | reverse complement strand
TAAAATAAAATAAAATATAAGAGTGGCAAAAATGGAAGGATAAATAACTGTACTGCCATCAAAGGTGAGAATAAATGGGCATTCTCATGCATCGAGGATGGAAAGGCTTATGGGTATTGCTTTTTTGGAAGGCAACTTGATAGCAGCTACCTCCATGTAAAAAAAATACATCCCATGAATCAACAGCTCCATCTCTAGTAATTTATTCTACAAAAATACACCTGTGAATAAAGATACAAAAATAAATATGTTCAATAAAATATTATTCCCAGTAACCAAACCAGAGACTGGCAAAACATCTATTGGAGAAGAATGAGTATTGTCCATCCATTCAACAGAACATTCTGCAGATGGGTAAGAGCATGAAAGAGACTGTGAAGGATGCCAAATTAGAAAAGTCACAGAAGATTTATGTTGGGGAAAAAAAATCCCCATTTAGTTGTTGTTTTAAAATCTACAGAAAACGGGCACCTGCGTGGCTCAGTTGGTTAAGCATCCAACTCCTGATTTTGGCTCAGGTCATGATTTTGCAGTTTTGTGAGCTCAGGCCCCACATCGGGCTCTACACTGACAGTGCGGAGCCTGCTTCAGATTCTTCCCCTCTCTCTACCCCTCCTACACTTGCACTGTCTCTGTCTCTCAAGATAAATAAATAAGCAAATAAAATATATACAGAAAATATTTACAAAGATCAGGAGGGGGAGAAGAGTAAAATAAGAGTCTCAGTTTTATTTCTGTGTCTATGTTTACCATTTGAATGTTTCATGACAATCATGTACAGCTACCCCTTGAACAACATGGAGGTTGGGGTACCGACTCCCCAGCATGGTTGAAAATCTGCAAATAATTTCTTATCCCCCAAAACGTAACTATGAATAGCCT
>NW_021864706.1:0-882 GCF_006229205.1 Suricata suricatta | reverse complement strand
TGCCCTCCAGGGCCAGGGGTCGGGGGGCCAGCACCCAAGGGGCCCCTCCTCCTGGCCCGTGCTGATCCTGGCGGGGAGTGGGGCGGGAGGGAAGGGCAGGACACTGGCGGGGTGGCAGCAGCCCCCGGGCCCTGTGTGTACTAGGGAATAAAGACACATTTGCTGAGAAATGCTCTGGGCCGCTGTCTTCCTGCTGCATCTGGGTCTGAGAGGGGCCTCCTGGGGCTGCCCCTCCCCACCTGCACCCCTGAACATCCAGGGACTGGGCGCCCTCTGCCCCCAGCCATCTTCCTGAGGGCAGCCTGCCGTCAGCCTGTGTCCTTCGGAGCCACCCGCTGCCCCCCTGCAGTGTCCAGCCACCGGGCTGGGGGCATCCTGGCTCCTCCAGGGCTCCCTGTGTGGGCCTGAGGGAGGGGGAGGGGCTGGCCTCAGGGGACAGGCTCTGGCCCCTGGCCTCGTGGTTCCATCGAGGAGCATCTTGAAGCCCCAGTGGCAGGGCTGAAATGTGGGGGATGGGGGTCCTCTTCATCCCAGTGAGGATGGACTCGGGGAGAGGACTCGGGCGGACTCGGGGTCACCGGCCGAGGTGTGCGATGTGCCGTCCCGTGCGGCTCCTCCCGCTCTGCTCCCTGGGTCTCCACAGGGAGCCCGGAGGGAGCCAGGCTTCCCCGCTTCCCCAGGACAGTGGGCTCCGGGAGGCCAGGGGCCGAGGGCCCTCACGGGTACCAGGGCGGCTGCCATGTGGCGTTGGCTCCAGAGTCCTCCTCCGGCTCCCCTAGAGCAGAGCCCTCAAAGCAGCCATGCAGTCGTGGGGAAACCCCTCGGACACAGTGCATACCTGTCCCCACTGATGACAGTGCTGTGTCTTCTGACGGCCCCCGG
>NW_021864705.1:0-882 GCF_006229205.1 Suricata suricatta | reverse complement strand
TCTTTAGGATCTAGGGCAAGTCAAAGAGTTCTTAGACTATATCAAAAGCATTATCAGTAAAAAGAAAACTTGGTAAATGGGACTTAATCAAAATTAAATTTGTACTCCCCAAAAATCCCCGTTAAAAGGATGAAAAGACAAGTTTCAGAGTGGGGAAAATATTTGCAAACCATACATCCAACAAAAGACTACTCTCTAGAATATATAAAGAGGTCTCACAACTTACCAGCAAAACAACAACCCAGTTATAAAATGGATAAAAGACCCAAAGAGACATTTTACTGAAGAGCATACACAGGTGGCCAACACATGAAAAAAATTCAGCGTCATTAGCCATTAGGGAAATGCATATGTAAGCCACAATGAGATATACTACTGATCTATCAGAAGGGCTAAAATAAAAAAGAGTGACAACACAAAATGCTGGAGAGCATGCTGAGAAACAGTATCATTCACTCATCGCTGGTGAGAATTTCGAACAGTTCACCCGCTCTGGAAAGCACTTTGTCAGTTCTTGAAAAACTAAACACTCAACTACTCTAAGATCTTGCAACTGTACACTTGGGCATTTCCCCAGAAAAACGAACACTTCTGTTCACACAAATTCCTGTACACAAACGTTTATAGCAGCTTTATTCATAATAGCTAAGAACTGGTGCCTCTAAACAGGTGAATGATTAAATGAACTCTGGTACCTCCATACCATAGAATACTACTCACCAGTAACAACAAAAATGAATTGTTGATATAGCCAACGACCTGGATGAACTCCAGAGAACTATGGTGAGTGAAGAAAAGCCAATCTCAAAAGATCATATATTGTATGACTACATTCATACAACGTCCTTGAAATGACAGAATTATAGAAGCACAGAGCAGATG
>NW_021864704.1:0-1764 GCF_006229205.1 Suricata suricatta | reverse complement strand
CTGTGAGTCCATAATTACTTCAAAATATGTAGTTAAAAACAGTTAAACATAAGGGCTAGTAATAAATGCGGGAGATTCAAGCAATAGAATGAACTAGGTGGATTCCTTGTCATTACAGAAGTTTCATTCTAGCACAGCTGAACGGTAAATAAGAAAACAAATACGCAATATGATGTTGAACAGTGGTTGATTGTGTGAAACAAAAACTATGCGAGGAGATAGAGTTTAATGGAATGGCCTGGGGCAGGCAGCTATCCAGCAGGAAATCATGAGACTTAAGATATTTGAATTTGTGGAAGGAGAAAAGATGTCTTCAGTTAGTTTTTTATATGAAAGCCATTAAATATTTCTCTCAACCAGGTCTGGAAGTTAAAAAAGAATAAGCTGACATCTAGGACGTAATGAGTGAGGTAAGAAGTACTGTGAAACACCTTTCTAATAATCTAAAGCAGGCTTTTTTTTATTTGGGAGAAGGAAAAGTGTGGGGGCTGGAAGAGAAATGGTTTTATAGGCTGTGCTTTGAATTTAGTGCTGGGAGATCATTACAAACAGACACTATTATAATCTATAATTTCAAGGAAACTATTGCATAACGACTTTTTTATTAGACATATTGGCACATTCCAGATAGAAAATCTCTCAACTGATTTGATCTTCAGAACTATCTGAAAAGTATGTGACATTTTATTAGAAACCACATTTGTTAGGTAAGGAAACCAAGGCTCACAGAGATTAAATAAATTGTCCAAACACAAAGTACGTGGCAGAGACAGAATTCATCCCAATAGCTTGGGTTCCAAGGCACGTTTACTGTCAGTGCTTCCCAGAAGAGATGGAGAGACGGGAGTCCAGAATGCATTCCTGAAGGCAGATAGAGTAGCAGGTGATGGGTGGAGTGTCTATAGTGCATCCAGGCTGTGTGGAACCCTGCACCAGGACAGTATGGCAGCAAAGAGTCTGGGCCCTGGGGTAGGCAAATTGTCTTAGCTGGGCAGCTAATTTAATGCTTCTCAAAACCCTGAGCAGTAGATCTTCTAGGGATGCTAAATTGAAGAATGAAAGGAGAAATTTAATTGGCTAGACTTGTATTGCTGGTATAAAAAAGGAAAAAGAAAAAAGAAAAAGACAGAAGAAAGTTCAACTGACAAGTTTTAAAGATCTCATTAGCTTTCTGCAGTGATTCATGAATTAAGTGGCATCTAATCTAGCAGAGAGAGAGGAGCTCCAAGGAGCTTTGCAAAATGAAAGTCTTTATAGGCAGAGGGGAGTGGGAACAAGAAAGTCACACTGCTTTTTTAAAAAGCCAGTTATTTATTGCAAGGTTAATTTCCTTTAGGGATGGCAGGGGTCTGTCAGGCAGCTTACTTAACTCATGATGATCAGTTAATTTTTGACTGACTGTTTTAAGATTCCATTTCTGGGAGACCTGAAACTTTAATTAAATCCTAGTTTGGCATTCTGGGGCTTAGTATAAGCAGCTCCATTTTGGACCTGTTGTCTTGTTTTTAACACCAGAAGAGTAAAGAGCAGGAAATTGCCAGAATAAATGTCACCACTCACACCTCCTGCATCCATGTTAGAATTTGCAAATTGATCCTGGTACCCTTTTCTGCTCAATCTCATCAACAATTTCGGATGCTTTCTCAAACACATCACTCCTGGAAATCTCTATTTATGGATTAGAGTTGCCACAGGGATAAACCTTCTTTATTATCCCATGAATAGATTAACCCTAATATTCAGTGCTCCGTGATTCTCCATTAC
>NW_021864703.1:0-882 GCF_006229205.1 Suricata suricatta | reverse complement strand
GGGCCGGTGTGAGAATTAAATGAGATGATGTGTATAAGGGGTATATAAGGGGCTTATACCTGCACCGTGCCACATAAATGTTGATTCTGATGATCATAGTTGTTGCTCAATGCAATGGATGAGTAACGGAATGAACAAGGGTATTTCAGGCAGAATGACTCCTCCTTTGCCTGGAGCTGGTTTGTCAGAGCAGGGGAGTGAGAGGCATTATAGTTATTGCCCATCAGGACTGAGAGATGAACTACCCTTTCTCAGTGAGGAAGGGTGTACTTGTATTTTTAGACACATATCCCAAGGCTTGGAGGACAACCAGAGTACCCACTACCCAAGAGCACCTTCACATCTCTTGGCTCACCTCTTCCTAATGCCTCTTATCAGGACCTACCATCCCCATTTTACAAGTAGGGAAACAGACCCAGAGAAGTAGAGTGATTTGCCAACTATCTCTCTGGGTTGTAGAGGCAGAGAGGCCAATACTCCCTGATCAGTACTCTTTTGAGAAAGCCCTCTAGCACCATCTCAGGAGAAAAATCAATACCCAAGACTTCTTGGGGAGAAGCCCTGGGATTTCCTACCTCCTCCAAAGCTGTCATGTTCACTAATGATCAGCACTGATCAAGAAAAGGGGCTTTTCGAGCTGTCAGATGTATCTAGCTCTGCCCCTGATTCAGGAAGAAAGACGTCCTAGGGAGAAGGTTGACGGCAGGTGATCTGGGGTTTATGAGGAAGAAGCACTTGGAAGACAAATTCTTACCCTAACATAGCCCTTTCCTGATATACACAAGGGCAAACACACACTGAGTGTGGCTGGACCTCCTACCTAGTAGACTGCTTGGCCAACATGGCCACGTAGGTGACCACAAAGCTCTGAAACTTGGCCCG
>NW_021864702.1:0-882 GCF_006229205.1 Suricata suricatta | reverse complement strand
TTTTCCTTTACGATTCAAAGGATGGACCCTGCAAATACAGGCCCGAGCATTCTGCTGCCAATATCACTGCCTTTCAGACCATCCCTCGGAAGGAGAAGATCCTCATGATGATACTGAGAAAAATAGGGCCTGTCTCTGCAGCTATAGATGCAAGTTTGGATACCTTCCGGTTCTATAAACGAGGTAAGATTTGTCAATGACTTTTATAACCAGAGAGACATATTCACTTAAGAATAACTGTTCTTGCCTTTTCTCCTTCCTGCCTTGAATATTCCCATTGTCCCTGTCCTCAATCTAAAATCTTTGCTCCTACACAAGGGCTTAATTTTGTGTTTGGATGACCGACTGTGAAAGTCAAAGCAGCCCAGGTGAACTGGTCAATTGTTCAGGACCCTGCCATGTGCGTTATTATTCTCTGCCAACCTAAGATACTAACTGCAGCTGTATCTCAGCTCATCAGGTCCCTCGCCATGGAGCCCTGCCTCTCACCACCCGAGTCCCAGCCCTGAGGCAGACTAGCTCTGCCCTCAGGACGATGGAGGAGCAACAGGCAGGCTCGCTAGTAATGGGGCAGTGGGTCCAGAGCACCACTCCCGGGGATCCACTAGGTCCCAGTGCAGGAGACCCAAAAAGTGTTGTCCAGCTAACCTCACAGGTCTCCCCATTACTGTATATAATATTCGTAAATGGATTCATTATTTTCATTTACTAAAAGACATTGATTTGAAAAGTGGATTAATATCCTTCTCATAATGGAAAAGCAATACTGGTGCCATTGACAGAAATATTGTGTCAACAGCCAAGCATGTGGTTGACATCTAGTATGTGCAGCTGCTCAGTCTGCTTTCTCAACAGGGGAGATTAGCAGGGATGGAAGAGATG
>NW_021864701.1:0-882 GCF_006229205.1 Suricata suricatta | reverse complement strand
GGAATAGGAAGCAGGGCACCTGTCTCCCAGAGAGGCTGGGCTGGGCTGGGCTGTGGGGAGGTAGGGAGATGGTCAGTGAGTGCCTTTCAGGGTGACCTGGTCTCTCTCTTATTTTAAGTACAATGAACCTATCCTTAAACAACAATCTTCTTCACAGGAGCGCTTACAACTGCTGCTGCAGGTGCCTAGTCTCCTGGCATCCTCTGTGGGGATCACCTTCTCAGGGATCCCCACAGCCCAGCTCCGAGCATCCTCACCAGAGGTGCATGTTTGTCCTTTGGGATAGATCTGATTTTCGAGAATTACCAGGTTTTCTCTGAGGCTGGAGAAGAGGGTGAGAACTCAGCTGGGAAGCAGCATTTCCAGTTAAAAACCAGGGGAATGTGGGAAGACATGGTAGAGGATGTGCCCTCCTTCAAAATGTCTGTGAAAGGTCATTGTGAAGGAGATGCTATTGTAGCGTGTGACAGAGGGACATTTCTGGTGGCTGCTGGAGCCAAGATTAATTTTCCTGTTCATTTGTGAAAACCAGGTATTTGTGCTCCGGGGAGCATTCCCAGCCTGGTACCCGAGGCATGAAACCTGCATTTGCCTGAAATACTAGGTCAGGTGGTCTTGTCTTTGGGGAGCATACAGTCCCTTCCCTGCCACCTACTATGCAAAGTTACTCGATGACACTCACCCAGCACAAACCAAGTGCAAAGGACAGGGGAAATTCAGAAATGGGGTCAGTTAGTTCATCAGGGAAGATTGCTGGAGGAAGGGAGCTATGAGTGGGCTGTAGAAGGAGAAACCCAACTGGACATGGGGTGGAGGAGGAAAAGAAGAAGAGAACCTCTCTCTTGATTCTGAAGCAGGATGAGCATACCATAAGGCAGGCAG
>NW_021864700.1:0-882 GCF_006229205.1 Suricata suricatta | reverse complement strand
CCTGGACATGCAACCATACATGTCTGAGCAGAAGGGGGGATCCATGATTTACGTGCTCTATGCCGTGCTGGTGCACTCGGGGTGGAATGGTCACAGCGGACATTACTTCTGTTACATCAAAGCTGGGAATGGCCAGTGGTACAAAATGGATGATGCCAAGGTCACTGCCTGTGATGTGACTTCTGCCCTGAGCCAACATGCATATGTCCTCTTTTACATCCAGAAGCGTGAATGGGAAAGAGCCCGTGGGCGTGATGCAGGTGGTGGGGAATCCACACCCCTGCCGACTGATCACACAGACAGGGCTGTGGCCCAAGAAGGACCTGAAACAGACCCCAACATCAAGGATCCTGGGTCGGAGGATCATGTGGAAGAGACATCAGTGCAACCAATCACGTTAGACCAGTGGAGAGTCCTCCAGCAAAGCCACCGTCCCAAGTCTGAATTCAACCTCAGGAAAATAGGATGTGCTCTTCCCGCCAATGCCATTCTAATTCACCCGTCCAAATACAGAGAAGAGATGGGAAAGGAACATCGTGAACAAAACACCTCCTGGCTTAACAATTCAGCCAGGATATCCCACCTCAGAGGTTAACAAACATTGACAATGTCCCTTGTCTCACTGACAGAGCCAGAGCTACCAAGAGGAAGAACAAAAAGGGACAGAGGTCTGCTGGGAGCCGCACTGGTCTTGCTGGATGACAGGGTCACAGCAAGGAAATGTCAGACGTTCAGGGCTCCTGCCATAAGAGGCTGAAACTGGCATCTCCTTCTGCTACTACTGCTCATGTGAAATTAAGCCTGTTGCTATTGATTAGGCCTCACAATATTCCCAGTCAGACCAATATTACCCACACAGATACCTCAAGAAAAGAAGCATAT
>NW_021864699.1:0-882 GCF_006229205.1 Suricata suricatta | reverse complement strand
TGTTGATTCTAAAAATTAAATCCAGGTCACTCTCTTATAACTGTATTTAGATTCCAGAGTTACGACACTATAGACATGCCACAATATTTAATTTGGAAAAGTATAAGTGAATATTTAAAATGTGAAAATGATCTAAAGATGTCAATTACCTTTGCTTCCCCTATGAGATAAGATTGTATCATTTACATTATAATCAACTATTCTCTGCAACTGCATTTTGCAATAAACCTCTGGCTTTTACTAGGAGCAGATTTATCTGTTAGCAGACGTAATGACATCAGATTAGTTTTAGGTTTTTCTGCTTTTTTTCCCTCCACAAAACTGAGCTCATCATAACTTACCTGAAGAAACATGACTCCTATTTTTGTAAATATTCATGATTAGCTATATTTCTGTATTGATTAAAGCATAATGGAAGTTTCATAAAGGCTAGCTACATTATATATTATAGGCCATGAATTGAGAAAATCATGAGGTGTGTGTGCCAAATACAATTTCAAAAACGGTAAAGTTTTATTTTCTACTATCCCACTTAAAACTGTTTAAAAGAATCATTTTCTTCTTTAATAATGGAGACTTACAGAAATCTAAATGGTATATATTTTCAGCAAAAGGCCCACCTGTTTTTGCCTTGTCGCTTCTCCGGGTCACACCGTTTGTTTGATAGATAATATCAATTCCCGGGGTTTGGAGATGTGAAGCTGTGAACTTTCAAACCCCCTCTCCTAGCCGACAAGTTCAGTCAGTATAAAGAGCACAAGGAGGCATGGAATTGTTAGGCCGCACTACACACTGATAGAATTTATTCCTTGAAACGCCTAAAAATGAAGAAATCCATTTCCGAGGCACAAGAACATGTATTCTACTCTGTAGGCCAAGATT
>NW_021864698.1:0-882 GCF_006229205.1 Suricata suricatta | reverse complement strand
AAAAGGAGATTCAGAGGCAGCCAGCCCATGTCACTCAGAATACTGATATGACATATTTAGGTTTTGTGGTTGTTGCAATGGTTGATAAAAAACATCCTCTCTTATTTAGCTTTACTTTCCTCTAAAATCCATCTTTTATTAGGGCAGAAAGGAAGTTTAATCAAGGAAACAGATAATAAATATTTTCAGGTTTTTCTAATGCCAAAAAATCATTATGTAATATTCTGAGAAAATCTCACACAACTAAGATGTCTATTTCTTTTAATGTGATTTCATCATGTTCAGTGACTCACGCACCAAAACAGCAAAGATCTAGGTGCTGTACGTCCAGCGCCTGATCAGTGCCAGCAAATGCAGATACTTACTCCGTGAGTTGAGTGTTGTTGAAGAAAATAAAATAAACCCATGACAACCCACAAGTGTAAATTGAACTCCACTACCTCTTGATCATGAAGATCAAGATGGAATGATATCTTGGATGGAAAAGTAGTAGGGACGTGTCAGCCTCAAGGAATCACAATTTACAGACCCTCTTGCTCTCTTTTCTTCTTGTTCTCTAACCCCCCCCCCCCCCCCCGCCTGCCATTGTGCCCCCAAAACCCTCACAAAGTCATGCTCTTTTAGGTTGAAGCAATGAACGGTACTTATTTACCTTGGAAAAGCAAGCAATCCTCTCACGGAATTAACATAGAACAGCCAGTCTTAGTAGCCAGCAGAAAAAGACACAATAAAGCAGATTAAAAAATAAGACAAAGATCGTGGGAACCAGTAACTGTAACAAAGGTGCTCAATGAATATTTCCCAGTGAAGAAATGGGCAGAAAACATGAACAGACACTTCTCCAAAGGGGACATCCAGATGGCCTACAGGCACATGAAACGA
>NW_021864697.1:0-882 GCF_006229205.1 Suricata suricatta | reverse complement strand
CCTTGGAGTAAACCTAACTAAGGATGTAAAAGACCTATATGATGAAAACTATAGAAAACTTATGAAAGAGATTGGAGAAGACATCAAGAAATGGAAAAAACATTCCCTGTTCATGGATCGGAAGAATAAACATTGTGAAAATGTCATTACTACCCAAAGCAATCTACACATTCAATGCAATCCCCATCAAAATTGCACCAGCATTCTTCTCAAAGCTAGAACAAACTATCCTCAAATTCGTATGGAACCACAAAAGACCCTGAATAGCCAAAGTCATATTGAAGAAGAAAACCAAAACGGGAGGCATCACAATCCCAGACTTTAACCTCTACTACAAAGCTGTCATCATCAAGACAGTATGGTATTGGCACAAAAACAGACACATAGACCAATGGAATAGAATAGAGAACCCAGAGCTGGGCCCACAAATGTATGGCCAGTTAATTTTTGACAAAGCAGGAAAGAGTATCCGGTGGATATAACTGATCTTTCAGTTGAGAAGATTGGTCCAATTGCCACTTGATTGAGGGTGAAGTCTTGGATAACCCACTGGTTTTAATGTTGATACCAGCCGTAGTTTTATTTCCTCATTTCTGTGAAGTTTAATATAATAATTTTACATATTAATATTTTTTCCTAATAGCTAGTGTTGTAAAATCTCATTACATGGCAGGCATTGATCTAAGAACTTTACCTGTGTTAATTCTTCTATAACTGTACGGATTATTATCTATTTTACAGATGAGGATACTGAATCACAGAAAAGCAATATAACTTGCTAGTGAATTACAGAGCTGGAATTAATATCCAGCCAGAACCAGACTTACTCTTCTAGTATCTTTTGTAAAAATGGTGCTGACATTCCATATGTTTTTATTCTGG
>NW_021864696.1:0-882 GCF_006229205.1 Suricata suricatta | reverse complement strand
AGAGCTGAGAGGTTCCAAAGAACAGTGATGAAAATGACGGACTGAATAAATAGATACTCAGACAGTCTAAAGAAATTCTGAGTATTGAATCTCAGGAGAAGAGTTTGGGGATCAACAGACCTGTGATAAGTAATAAACACAAAAGCCTGAATAACTGCTCAGTTTCCCTTCAGGGGAAGAGAGGGCTCCTTTTCACTACTGAGACTAATTTGGATGTAATTGTAATACGAGTTCTCGCCAGTAGTGGTTCGCAGGTACTGGAATTCCGCTAATATAGGAGCCCGGAGAGAGAGTTCAGAGTGCTCTGCTTTCAACTAGTCGCATTGTTGATAACTCTGTGTAAGACTTTGTTGGACAAAAGGTTTCAGCTGGTGAAAAAGTGTTTCAAATCTACTGGTGTAATGAAAGCGAGAAGAGGTTACCTATCATTGGCTAAAGGAAATGAAAACTCTGTGGACACTGGGTGTGGTGTTCTGGATTTACTGTCCCCCAGGAGTCCCATGAAGTAGGCATTATTATTTCCATTTTCGGGTTGATAAAGCTGAGACTTAGGGAAGTGCCCTCACTTGTCTATGCTGGCACCTGCTTGTAGGAGGCGGATGCAAGATGGCACCTTGGCACCCTGCCCGAGCACATGGCGAGGTACGGCCTGCCGGCCTCTAGTGCTCCCGCGCCCCCCCCCCGCCAGATACCGCGATGAGTGAGCGACCAATGCGAGGCCATGGAATGGGTCAGCCCTGCCTCTGCCAGCCTATCATGAGCTGCCGCGCAGCCTGGGCGGCAGGTATATATGGGGGAGCAAGCAGCGGGGAGGGGGAAGAAGAAGAAAGAAAGAAGTGGCCAATAAAAGCCTCTGCAACGAATCTCGGTGTCGTCAATTCT
>NW_021864695.1:0-883 GCF_006229205.1 Suricata suricatta | reverse complement strand
GGGCTGTAAGGCATGGTAAACCCTGGGCCGTTCATCATTCCATCTGCAAAGAGCCCTCCCAGGTGACAGTGGTCGCTGCGACTCTGGGGTGTGAGGAAGGGCCTGGGGGCGTTGTTAGCACAAATAAGAGCAACAGGACTTCCGATGGTGACAGCCCAGGACGGGTCAGAGGAGGAAGGAGAGCTGTAACCGCGGCTCCGTGAAAACCAAAACGATTGCTGGGCCTGCGCGGCTCCACCTGAGGAGCATCTGACTCTCGGTTTCAACGCAGGTCATGATCTCATAGTTCGTGGGATCGGGCCCCCACTCAGGCTCTGCACTGACAGTCTGCCTCTCTCCATGCTGGCCGGCTCTCCCTCAAAATAAACAAACATAAAAAAACAGAGAAAGACTGAAATTCCTGGGGCGGTGCAGCGACCTCATAGAGAAACCGGAGTGCCGTCGTGTCCCCTGCTGGTGGGTCCCGGCACGGTCTCGGGGTTTACTCTGGAAGACCCTTACAGAGCTGGGTGCTTGCTGATGGTGGGGAGTGAGGGGGTTTCCGTGAGGTGAAGGACTGAGAAACAGACAGAGGGTGAGACCCCCCCCAAACGTCAGTACGAGGAAGGGTGTTGTTCACATTCTAACCCCACTCCTCCCACAGGAGAAGATCCTTTCTGATGTGCCGGAGCCGCTCAAACTGCCCGCAGTTTGAAGAACTGACGACACCGAGATTCGTTGCAGAGGCTTTTATTGGCCACTTCTTTCTTTCTTCTTCTTCCCCCTCCCCGCTGCTTGCTCCCCCATATATACCTGCCGCCCAGGCTGCGCGGCAGCTCATGATAGGCTGGCAGAGGCAGGGCTGACCCATTCCATGGCCTCGCATTGGTCGCTCACTCATCGC
>NW_021864694.1:0-883 GCF_006229205.1 Suricata suricatta | reverse complement strand
CTCCTCAACAGCTCATTTTTCCATCCTCAGTGGCTACTTAGGATATTATGTTCCCTGTCTCATCGGGGGAGACACTTCCTCCCTCTCATTCGCTCTCACATCGTTGTTCAGTCACATGCCCAGAGCTGGTCCATTCCTGAAGTGCATTCCGTCACCTTGGTGCTGGATCTCCTGCCTTCTGAACATTAACCCAAGAGCTGTTTGTGTTCATGACAATGGCTGCTTGCTTTGTGCTGATGTTAGCCGGGACGGATTGGGATGGCCATGGCTGTTCCAGTTGGTTCTGTGAAGTCTGCCTTTAGTGCCAAATCTGTTCCTCAGGCTTTGCTCTAGTAAAGCCCAAGTCCACATCACCTGTCTCTTCTGCTGGATGTAGCGCACTCCTCACATCTTGTGATAAGAATTCTGACTGGCTCTGAAACAAAGTCCCTGAAGACTTTTATTCCATCCTGCTTTGATTGGAGATGAGGGCAGACACAAGCTAATGTTCTATTGATGTGGCAGGCAGCTAGGAGCAGATTCCACCAACCAAAGCTTCCAGATAACACCTCTAAATAAAGAACCAGTATCCTGCTTCCTCGCCACAGAGCAGTTCTGTGGCTCCAAGGCACCTCTACTTACTAGCTACACCAGCTACACCTAGAGCTTCTCAACTCCTCGTTCACTTCTAGCTCCTAGTTTTATTATTTTCTCCTTCTGAGTTCTGATCTTTTTCCTTACCTGGGATGTTCTACACCAGTATCCACCTTGTCTTCCCAGCTCATGTGAGTTCCACCTGTCTTCACCCAGATGATGCCCCAGCCGGACTTACCTCCCAAGCGTTGTGTTACAGAGGCAGGGAAGAATCAGTAGTTTCAGCCTTGGAACCAGATAGGATATGGAA
>NW_021864693.1:0-1764 GCF_006229205.1 Suricata suricatta | reverse complement strand
GCGACTGCCTCTGAAGACAAGACGGTTCATTTCCTTTCACAAGAGGATCCAGGAGGTGGTTCAGACCTTTCCTCCACGAGGACTGAAGTTAGTTCTGAGCCTCAGCTCAGCGCGAGGGCACCGGAGGTTGGGTCTCTGGGAGAGCGGGCTGGCGGGGAGGACCCCGCAGGTGCCCGGGCGCCAGGGCCGCACAGCTGGCGTTTACATGCACCTGATAGACTCAGATCGCCGGAGACTCACCGAGTCCTGGAGGGAAACTCTCAAAAGCCTCTTGTTTGGTGAGGGAGGGGAACCGGTGGCGGGAAGGGTGAGGGCCCATGTGGGGAGGAGGTGCGGGCACCCGGCGGGGTGAAACCAGGCCCCGTTTCCAGAGGAGGGGCCTGGCGCCGGCAGCGTCTTTCACGCTGGCTTCAAGGCCCCGCAGAGCGACAAGCAGGCCATCTGGGAGGGTCAGCACGGTGCAGGGACCTCGGTTGTGCTAGAAGCTTCACTCTCTCTCGGTGTCTGTTCCCTTTTTTAAGGACCCCTGTCCTAGTGCCCCATCCGGTCACCAGCTCCAGCCGGCACGTCACCCCTGCAGCCCCACGCCCCCCGAGCCTTGCAGGTCAGCAGGACGCAGAGCTGGGAGCGGCCGTGTGTCCCCGAGGGTGGCGGGGCCCAGACCTCCTGCTCTGGGCTGCCCTCGGGCCCCGCTTGCTCTGCGGCCTCCCGGGGAGGACAGAGTGGTTTGTAAAATGCCCACACCTCACTGTCACACCAATTTAGAATGAAGAAGATTCATTAACTCATTAAAGAGGGACCAGAAACTTGACACAGCTGTTCCAAGAGTATTTTAGGGAAGTGGATGCTCACAGGCGTTAAAGAATGTCAGGGCAAGGGTGCTGGCTGATGTCCTGCAAGGCCATTAAATATATTAAGTACATACTTGCTAATTTATATTTGAATGTGTTTACACTAATATTTAACCATTTCACTGTGAACTACTTAGCGATATTCAGTGAATTTGCAGTGCACCTCCACCTAGCTCTGGAACATTCCATCAGGAACAGCCACTCCCTGTCCCCTGCCCCTGGCAGCCACGGGGCTGCGTCCCGTCTGTAGACTCGCCTCTTTCGGGGCCTTCACGTAGCAGCGTCACGCAGTGTGTCTGTGGGCGGCTTCGTGCACTTAGCTGGTGTGCCCAGGTCCTGCAGCCAGGCTGCAGACTGCATCGAGGTGTGCTCCTCCCCAGGGCTGAATACACTCTCTTGTGTGGACAGACCATATTTGGTCTGTTCGTTAACTGATGGGCATTTCGGTTGTTTCCACTTTCTGGCTCTTGTTATTAGTGTGCTGTATTTTCTGGTCTTTCCACATTGCCTCCCACCCCCCATGTTTTCATGTCTTTTTTTCAATCAGGGATTAATGTTTTTCCCATGGGGTCCATTGTGAAAATACTATTGATGACTTTATTTCCATTCCATTAAATCCAGTAAAGTTAGCAGCAAGGCGCACCAGGAGGCTGCATGGACGTGGGGACCCTGGGCAGCCCCCGGCCTCTCGCACAGGCTCCGGCCTCACCACCGCCACCTCAGCAGCCCAGGCAACCACAGCCCCTTTGTGGCTCCCCCGTGGGTCCCCTGCGCCCCCAGCTGCCTCGGCCTCAGTCCAGTCCCTCCCTGTCACCACGGTCCCTGACACCACAGGCCGGCGGCCTTGCTGGGGACGCTGCTATGGGGTGTTTTGAGGTCCTGCCCGCATGCCCTGGGACCACAAAGCCGGGGC
>NW_021864692.1:0-883 GCF_006229205.1 Suricata suricatta | reverse complement strand
TAATACCTGTATTTATATGACTGTGTCTTTCCCATTACTCAAGGAAAATATATTCATCGGAGAATAATGCAAAACTTCGTTTTGGAACAGCCCAGAAAATATAATTTCAAGTTCTGCCAGGATTTTCCCAATTATGTTCATAGAAATAATCATCTCTTTATTAGTTTTCTTTTATTCACCACAAAAAGTCACTATGCTATTGTATATGAAAGTGGTTTGCCAGCAGGAAACACTATAGAAGCAAAAATGGAGGGGCGCCTGGATGGCTCAGTTGGTCGAGCTCAGGTCATGATCTCACAGCTTGTGAGTTTGAGCCTTGCATCCAGCTCTGTGCTGAAGGTTCAGAGCATGGAACCTGCTTCTGATTCTGTGCCCCTTCCCCACTCACACTCTATCTCTCTCTCAGAATAAATAAACATTACAAAACAAAAAAGAAGTAAAGATGAATTATTGAATGATAAAGTCCATAGGTTCCCATTGAGCTTCTGCTCATTGTCTGGACCATATTCTTTTCGTCATAATCTACCTCTTCAGAATTATCTGCTCCAATACAAGCTACAATATAACAAAGAAAAAATAAACTAAATGGATTTTGGGTATATCAGTGAGCAGATACTTTATAGTCAGAAGTTGTCTGAAGTTCTAATCTGGTTCTTAAATTAAGGAATCTGGCATTTTTATAAGACAGCCTCTGAATATACTTACAGACATTCTTTTGCCTTCATACTACACTGTGAGGGAATACTTTCAAAGGGCACATTTTGGAAAATGATGACTTGTGTGTAACTTGTTCTATTTATAGGAGGTAGGGAGGATTGGTTAATCTGAATCATTGCTCTCTGTTCTATGTCTGACATAGAACCACAGGAACCTGGAAATTGAC
>NW_021864691.1:0-883 GCF_006229205.1 Suricata suricatta | reverse complement strand
TCAACTGACTGAGCCACCTAGGTGCTCCTCCTATGGCATTTCTAAGTGGACCTTTCGTGTGGTACTTGTTTTATGACACTTTGCATTCCCCTTATCACTGATATCTTTTCCCACCACAGATGAAGCACCACCAAAATAGGCAACTGAAAGCATGCATACAAAGAAATTAAGCAAGATGCATCTTCATATTTATAGATCTCTTATGCTAAAATTATGTATCATTCATATCAGACATTGCTGGTTATTTACTTACTGTAAGTCAGCTCCAGATCCATCCTTCCATCCTCTACTCTGTAATGCTGTGTAACTATGGGTCAAAAAACCATTTCCTAGGCATTTTGCCAACTGGCTTCTAGTTACATTCTGCTAATAGGATGCACCATTAGCTAATCAAAAGGAGGGCAGATGGGAGAAGCCAGGTTTGTTCTCTCTACACTTCTCTTTCCCCTTCTTATAGAGGTGCTCCTGGGGGCTGTGTCCATTCCAAGAAAGGTTGCCAACCTTAGCAAATAAATAATTCCAACTAAATTGGAATTTAAGGTAAGCAATGAATAATTTTTATGCTATAGGTAATAATATTGGAATATACTTACACCAAAAAATTATTTGTTGCTTATCTGAAATTCACGTTTGTCTGGATTTTATCTGGCATCACTAATCACAAGGTCTCAGCATTTTTATGATCTTCCCTTGTCCTACTTTCCACTGGATAGTGCCCATTTCTGAGCCTTTGAGGATTCTGCTCTATGAATTAGGTTGCTTTTTTCTTCTCTTGTTGACGGCGTAGGATTCAGCTTTCTCCAGTGTGTTGGCTACCATTTGTCCTAGATGACTTCTTTCTTTTTGCCCCAAGTTTTTATTAAATTCTAGTTAGTTAGCATAC
>NW_021864690.1:0-883 GCF_006229205.1 Suricata suricatta | reverse complement strand
GTGCATGGCCATTAGCAGGAGGGAGCGGTGGTGCGGGTTCCTTCCCATGGGCCTCATCCTGCTCGGCTTCCCACCGTCTCCACCGTCCCCCCTACCTGCCTCCCGTATGGGCACGTCTGTCCGGGCCTGCAGGTATTTGATTTTGTGCCTTGGCTCAGGAGCCCTCCGGCACTAAGGTTCTCTGGGCTCGGAGGCCCCCAGGTGGCTCCCTACTCATTCTTTTTCACTCTCTCTCAAAATAAATAAATAAACATTAAAAAATTCTCTGGATTTTTTCTCTCACAGCAATCTGGTGAAGAACATAGCATCGTCATTGTACCCATTTTGCTGGTGAGGAGACTGAGGGTTAGTGAGTCGAAAGCACTTATTTGGAGCCTCAAAGCCTCTGAGCTGAAGGCAGAGCCCGGGTCTCGTGACATCTCCCCCACCTAGGAAGGTCAGAAGCCCAAGATGGGGCCCCAGTTGGACCTGTAAGCTCTCCCAGGTCCAAGGAGCTTATTCTCTGGTCCTGTTGAATCACTCTCTCCCCTCTTCCTTCAGATGCCGCAGAGCAGCTGGATCCCTCTCCCTGGGGTCCTCAGCTCCCCCTGTATTGATCTCCAGCTTTATGAGGGTGACAGGCTATACCTTTTAATTGCATTATTACATCTTTATGGCCTGCTCATTGAGCCAGCCTCCTGCGCTGGGCGGCTGGGCCCTGGAATTTATATGCGGAACTGAAACGTTTATTGGAATCCTATTGATAAAGGCATATTGTGAGAGCCCGGTGGCTCTCAGGATGAGGCTGGGGTCCCCGCAAGGCGGGGGGAAGGCAGCTCAGCATACTACCGAGGAGCGAGTGGGTCACTCGTGAGGTGTGAGGGCAGCGCCTCCCTGCACTCCC
>NW_021864689.1:0-883 GCF_006229205.1 Suricata suricatta | reverse complement strand
ATCTGGTTGTGACTTGAAGAGATGAACTGCACGGGGGCAAGTTTTCCATCATGATGGAGTGCTGAGAGCAATGGATGTTTTTCAACAAGAGCACAGTAAGAACAAAAATGTGGTCCAAAGAGGGAGTTTTCTAACACATAAATAAAAACTTCCTATGGCAGATGGTTCAGAAGCATAATAAACATTTCTGGGGGCGCCTGGGTGGCTCAGTCGGTTGAGCGTCTGACTGACTCAGGTCATGATCTTGAGGCTCGTTGAGTTGGAGCCCCAAGTCTGCTCTGTGCTGGCAGCTCACAGCCTGGAGCCTCCTTCGGATTCTGTGTCTCTGTTTCTCTCTGCCCCTCCCCCTGTTCTCTCTCTCTCTCTCTCTCTCTCTCTCTCTCTCTCTGCTTAAAAATAAACATTAAATAATTTTTAAAAACACAAAAATGTGCATTTCTGCTTTGTTTGAATTTTCAGTATCTGTGCCTACACACACTCACTGGAGGCCTACTATGCGCTAAGCACACCAGGTGCTGGGCGATCCATGGAAAACCAGCATCAGCCCGAGCTCAGGCCACAGCCCCTCTCCATCCCACTTCACAGTCTCAGACAGGACAGTAAAGATAGGTGTCTCTCTCTAGTTTTAAAGCCTTAACAGAATTGGAAAATAAGAGGGGGTAGCCATGACAGACCAGAAATTAAAAGAAATTAAAAAAAGAAAGCCAAATATAACTGATTTGAAGGCATTTTCGGACAGTGTACAAAGTTAACAGCAAGCCTGAGACTGCCATCCTCAGAGGGGCCTGCCTGCAGGGTTGGTCCTCAGTGGGTGCCCTGGAACTTGGGTTTCAGGAGGGCTCCCCCTCTTCTCAGAGTGGATACGAGTGCCTTGCTGTGCGTA
>NW_021864688.1:0-883 GCF_006229205.1 Suricata suricatta | reverse complement strand
GAAATAAGATAAATGAAAGGGGAGCATAAATGTAGCAGCTTCGGTTTGTTAATTAGGCTACATTCATGCTTCAGTGAAGCTGCAATTTCCTACCCCATCCTCCTGCAGCCTATGGTGCAAATGTTCTCAGGCTGCTGGGAGCTATCAAATAAATGTAATATGCGCATCCCGCCGAGACATTGTTACAATGTGAGAATAGTGTCCATATAACAGTATGTTTTTAAAAATTTATAATATTTTCTTTCACAAAAAATATATTAGTGAATCCACTCCTGTTATTGTAGCAGTTAAAAATACTTTGCATATAATTTTTATTTTCTTCCACCAAGACTCAGATGATTAAACTTGTCTAGTTAACATTGTTTAGCGATCTTGCTTAATTATTTTTAATAGGCACACACTCTATTCACAGAGAAGCTATTTGCAACTTAAGAGCACCAGGCTGTCTCTATTCAGGTCTATGGACATTTACTGAAAAGAATTATGATATCTGGGCACCTGGGTGGCCCCAGTCACTTAAGCGTCCAACTCTGGATTTTGGCTCAGATCATGATCTCATGTCCCGGAGACTGAGCCGCCCTGTGTTGGGCTCTGTGCTGAGAACAGAGCCTGCTTAAGATTCTCTCTCTCTCTCTCTCTCTCTCTCTCTCTCTCTCTTTACTCCTCCCCTGCTCGTGCTTTCTGTCTCTATGAAAAAAAAATTATTTCTTAATAATTAGAAATATAATTTTAAGAACACAAAATTTAAAAATTGATTAAAAGTTGATTATTGTGTCCTTTATTACACAATATATACATGAAAGCATTCTTTTCCAGTTATGCTTTCCTTTAATATTTTGATGATAAACATTTGATAAGCATTGGTATAGGCCAATGGAACTAC
>NW_021864687.1:0-883 GCF_006229205.1 Suricata suricatta | reverse complement strand
CTGTGCTACATCTATAAAGTGAAATATTATTCCAAGCTAACAAAAAATGAGCTATGAAGTCCCAAAAAGACATACAGTAAACTTGAATGCCTTATTAAGTGAAAGAAACTAATCTGAAAAGATTACATATTATATGATTTCAACTATATGATATTCTGGAAAAGTCAAAAACTGTTGAGACAGTAAAATTATCATTGATCGTAGGGAGTTTGGAAAGAGGATGGGATGAATAGATGGAGCATAGGAGAATTTTCAGGCAGTGAAGTTATTCTATATAATACTATAATGGCAGACACACCTTCTACGTGTCAATATTCATAGAATGTGCAATAGACACAATGAAGGCAAACTATGAACTGTGCTGTGATGTATCAGTGTTTTTTCACCACTGAAACCAGTGTACCGATGCAGTATGATTGGGGAGGCTGGGTGCTGGGAGGTAACATAGACTGGGACTCTACTTTCTGCTCAATTTTGCTTTACATCTAAACATTTTCTTAAAAAATAATCTGTTATGGCACCTGGTGGCTCAGTCAGTTAAGCGACCGACTTCAGCTCAGATCATGATCTTGCGATTCATGAGTTCAAGCCCTGTGTTGGGCTCTGTGCTGACAGCTCTGAGCCTGGAGCCTATTCAGATTCTGTGTTTCCATCTCTCTCTGCCACTCCCCTGCTCATGTTCTGTCTCTGTTTTTGTCACAAACAAATTTTAAAAAAAATTTTAATAATCTGTTAATTATTTTATTTTTTTTGAAATTTTATTTTTTTTTACTTTATAAAGTTTCATATTTTTTAACATATGCAATTATTTTCCATCATTTACAATACAGTAGTTACAATGACACTCCAAACAGAAAAGCAACGTAAAAAATCAAAACACCAA
>NW_021864686.1:0-883 GCF_006229205.1 Suricata suricatta | reverse complement strand
AATCCCAAACATCCTTTAGAAGGATATTGATTTCTTTTCTGAAAATCACAGCTCCCTAACACTCAGATCATCTGTATGGGACATATTAACCATACCACATTTCTAGCAATGACCACATCACTTTCTCCTGGGCCAGGAATATAATTTTTTCCCCCTCTCCACAGTAATTGGTTGAGAGATTTACTCAAGCCAGATCAATGGCAGTCATTTCAGGGAATTTTGCTGGAACTATTAAGAAGGAGAAACTGGTATACTTTTTACATGCACTACCCTGATACAGACATGAGTCTTCTGGGAGCCACCACTGGGGAGAGACCTGGCTGGAACATAATACCAACATGGATGAGAGCAGAACTGAGGGATGCAGATGGAGGTTTCGTCTTGATGATAGTATTTGAACAGCTATTATCATCATTGTCTAAGACTATACTATATGCTTTTCAGTTAGATGAGCCAATAATTTCTTTTTCTTCAAACCAGTTTGGTTTGTTTTTCTTATATAACTAAGGTATGGATTAACACTTTGTTGCCAATGCTAACAGACTGATAAATGTAAACCCTTATTTTTAAACTAACAGAGAAATAAAGGATTGAAAGTCTATGTCTATATAGATAACTTTCCAGTATACATCAAACCCTTCTTTTATGGCAAGTGGTCCGAGATTTCATCCTCTTTATAGAAAGACTAATGCAGAAACACTATTTATGCATTTTTTTTTGTTTTTAAATAAAATGTGCTTATTTCTCAGAGGAAGCTACTCCACAGTCCGGGAATTTTAGAATAAGAGGACCTCAGTCAAACTTAGAATTTAATTTTACCTTAGGAGTTAAATAGGGAATTTGAAAGTTGTAGTTTTTGGTCTAGCATGTTCAGCTAGGTGAC
>NW_021864685.1:0-883 GCF_006229205.1 Suricata suricatta | reverse complement strand
TTTGTTAAAGAGGCTGTCTTTTTCCATTGGATACTCTTTCCTGCTTCGTCAAAGATTAGTTGGCCATACATATGGGTCCAGTTCTGGGTTCTTTTTTCTATTCCATTGTTCTATGTGTCTGTTTTTGTGCCAATGCCGTACTTTCTTGATGGTTATAGCTTTGTAGTAGAGGCTGAAGTCTGGGATTGTGATGCCTCCCATTTTGATTTTTTTCTTCAATATTACTTTGGCTATTCGAGGTTTTTTTTGTGGTTCCATACAAATTTTAGGATTGTTTGTTTTAACTTTGAGAAGAATGTTGGGTGCAATTTTGGTTGGGATTACACTGAATATATAGATTGCTTTGGTAGTATTGACACTTTCACAATGTTTATTCTTTCGATCCATGAGCATGGAATGTTTTTCCATTTCTTTGTGTCTTCTTTAGTTTCCTTCATAAGTTTTCTATAGTTTTCATCATACAGATCTTTGACATCTTTGGTTAGGTTTATACCTAGGTATTTTATGGTTTTTTGTGCAATTGTGAATGGGATAAGTTTCTTGATTCTTCTTTCTGTTGCTTCATTATTGGTGTATAAAAATGCAACCAATTTCTGTACATTGGTTTTGTACCCTGTGACTTTGCTGAATTCCTGAATCAGTTCTAGGAGACTTCTAGTGGAGTTGGTCGGGTTTTCCATGTAGAATATTATGTTATCTGTGAAAAGTGAAAGTTTGACTACTTCTTTGCCAATTCTGATGCCTTTTATTTTCTTTTGTTGTCTGACTGCTGATGGTAGGACTTCCAGCACTATGTTAAACAACAGTGGTGAGAGTGGACATCCTTGTCATGTCCCTGATCTCAGGGGGAAAGCTCTCAGGTTTTCCCCATTGAGGATGATAT
>NW_021864684.1:0-883 GCF_006229205.1 Suricata suricatta | reverse complement strand
AACATTTAAGCCAAAGAGGCGAGGAACTAGTTACATAGATAATTAAAGAAAGACCATTCCAAGCAGAAAGACATGATATTACAAGCAAAATGGATCACTCTTTCTGTTATACGGGTAATACATTATAGGAAAACAAGAGTGGAAACTGGCATAAAGCAGTGTCAGTATGCAGCTGGGAGTGGAACAGAAAAATGAAGAGAGACCTCAATGCCTGAGTCAGGTTCAGTTGAGTAGGACTTGACAACTTCTGTGTGCAATGCAGGAAAAATACATAAAATAAAAAATATATAAATAAAATAAAAGTCTGTGAACACACATAGTCTGAGCCCTCTAAAAAATGGATTTTTAAATCCTATTTTGTCCTTAAATAAGGCTGTGATGAACTGAATTCATTAGAGCAAAAAAATCTTGTTCCAGTTTAAAATAAAAACTAACCTGACAAAAGAGACATTTCTTTCACTGTCTCAATAGCCAATATAGTGCCTTTTCACATAATTGCTAATGTTTATTTAAGGACTAAAACCTGCAAGACATAGAAAAGGCCAAAAAAAAAATTGGAAGAGTGTTAAGAGATCAAAATACTCGAAAGGTTTAGACTGAGAAAGCTCATATATGTTAGAATAATCACACATGGATTTTTGGTTTAAGTATGAAAACTATGTCAAAGGATATAGTGGAAAAGGCATGCAAAAATGCATGAACAAATAGAAATTTTCAGAGAAAAAAATACAAACAATAAAAAGGAGCCCAATGGAAGCAGAGAAATTGCAGTAACAGAAATGTAGATATTTTATCAGAAGACTGGAAAGAATAGAGAAAATGAAAAATGAACAAAAAAGAAGAGAGGAGAGGGGAAGGGAGAGGAGGGGAGGGGAGGGGAGGG
>NW_021864683.1:0-883 GCF_006229205.1 Suricata suricatta | reverse complement strand
CCCAGCCCAGCCCAGCCGGGTCTCTTCCAGCCAGGTGGCAGGCCGCGGGCACATGGGCGAGGCCCAGAGGAACACTGGTGCCCGCCAGCCGAGACCGGCCCGCAGGACTGTGAGTGAGGACATGAGGACCGTCAGGCCGCAGAAGTCGTCCCATGCCACCTGTACTTACCCGTATGATGACAACGGACACGACACACGGGTTCCTCAGAGCAGACACCAGCGGACAGGGACTGCCAGCTCAGCTCTCCATTTTCATCCAAGCTGCAAACGATTAATGGGCTCGCAATGTCCGAGAGATCAGAGCTCGGTTATCACTTCGGTGGCTACGTGAACAGCACCACCACACCAGCCAAATTGTACAGAAGCGAAATCTGAGTTTGGGGTTTGGGATAAAATGCTGAAGACTTGAGGTAGTGGGGTGTCAGCCCATCACATTAATGCAGAAATAGTGTCCACGTGCAGAGAACACGAATGACGGGAGAGGCCTGGGCGGCTCAGGGACGCGGCTGAGGTTCTGGCCCTCGCGGTGGCGCCAAAGCCAACCCGGGATTGGCTGGGGAGCTGCACCCACCAAGCTCAGGAAGGAGCAGCTAGGAAGAGCCCAGCGGTACCAGCAGGATCAAGTCCACTGGGCAGCAAGGGAGAAAGATCCAGAATGGGCCCCACCCAATGCGGAGGCAAGGAGGCAGGCTCAGCAAGCGTGCTCACGGGAGCGCGCATTCCCCTGCCCGAATTCGATCCACAACGGACTCTGGCCCCGCAAGAGGTTGGGGGGGGCGGGGAAGCAGAGGGTGGGGGGAGCCAAGAGCACCCTCTGCCCCTGTCCAGGGCGTCCCCTGGCGGCACCACGCCTAACGCACATCCTATGGCGCAGGCAGGACGC
>NW_021864682.1:0-1765 GCF_006229205.1 Suricata suricatta | reverse complement strand
GCGACTGCCTCTGAAGACAAGACGGTTCATTTCCTTTCACAAGAGGATCCAGGAGGTGGTTCAGACCTTTCCTCCACGAGGACTGAAGTTAGTTCTGAGCCTCAGCTCAGCGCGAGGGCACCGGCGGTTGGGTCTCTGGGAGAGCGGGCTGGCGGGGAGGACCCCGCAGGTGCCCGGGCGCCAGGGCCACACAGCTGGTGTTTACATGCACCTGATAGACTCAGATCGCCGGAGACTCACCGAGTCCTGGAGGGAAACTCTCAAAAGCCTCTTGTTTGGTGAGGGAGGGGAACCGGTGGCGGGAAGGGTGAGGGCCCATGTGGGGAGGAGGTGCAGGCACCCGGCGGGGTGAAACCAGGCCCCGTTTCCAGAGGAGGGGCCTGGTGCTGGCAGCATCTTTCATGCTGGCTTCAAGGCCCCGCAGAGCGACAAGCAGGCCATCTGGGAGGGTCAGCACGGTGCAGGGACCTCGGTTGTGCTAGAAGCTTCACTCTCTCTCAGTGTCTGTTCCCTTTTTTAAGGACCCCTTTCCTAGTGCCCCATCCGGTCACCAGCTCCAGCCGGCATGTCACCCCTGCAGCCCCACGCCCCCCGAGCCTTGCAGGTCAGCAGGACGCAGAGCTGGGAGCGGCCGTGTGTCCCCGAGGGTGGTGGGGCCCAGACCTCCTGCTCTGGGCTGCCCTCGGGCCCCGCTTGCTCTGCGGCCTCCCGGGGAGGACAGAGTGGTTTGTAAAATGCCCACACCTCACTGTCACACCAATTTAGAATGAAGAAGATTCATTAACTCATTAAAGAGGGACCAGAAACTTGACACAGCTGTTCCAAGAGTATTTTAGGGAAGTGGATGCTCACAGGCGTTAAAGAATGTCAGGGCAAGGGTGCTGGCTGATGTCCTGCAAGGCCATTAAATATATTAAGTACATACTTGCTAATTTATATTTGAATGTGTTTACACTAATATTTAACCATTTCACTGTGAACTACTTAGCGATATTCAGTGAATTTGCAGTGCACCTCCACCTAGCTCTAGAACATTCCATCAGGAACAGCCACTCCCTGTCCCCTGCCCCTGGCAGCCACGGGGCTGCGTCCCGTCTGTAGACTCGCCTCTTTCGGGGCCTTCACGTAGCAGCGTCACGCAGTGTGTCTGTGGGCGGCTTCGTGCACTTAGCTGGTGTGCCCAGGTCCTGCAGCCAGGCTGCAGACTGCATCGAGGTGTGCTCCTCCCCAGGGCTGAATACACTCTCTTGTGTGGACAGACCATATTTGGTCTGTTCGTTAACTGATGGGCATTTCGGTTGTTTCCACTTTCTGGCTCTTGTTATTAGTGTGCTGTATTTTCTGGTCTTTCCACATTGCCTCCCACCCCCCATGTTTTCATGTCTTTTTTTCAATCAGGGGTTAATTTTTTTTCCCATGGGGTCCATTGTGAAAATACTATTGATGACTTTATTTCCATTCCATTAAATCCAGTAAAGTTAGCAGCAAGGCGCACCAGGAGGCTGCATGGACGTGGGGACCCTGGGCAGCCCCCGGCCTCTCCCACAGGCTCCGGCCTCACCACCACCACCTCAGCAGCCCAGGCAACCACAGCCCCTTTGTGGCTCCCCCGTGGGTCCCCTGCGCCCCCAGCTGCCTCGGCCTCAGTCCAGTCCCTCCCTGTCACCACGGTCCCTGACACCACAGGCCGGCGGCCTTGCTGGGGACGCTGCTATGGGGTGTTTTGAGGTCCTGCCCGCATGCCCTGGGACCACAAAGCCGGGGC
>NW_021864681.1:0-883 GCF_006229205.1 Suricata suricatta | reverse complement strand
TATCGGCTAAAGTCAGGAGGTGCAGTCAGGGGCGCCTGGACGGTGAGTCAGGTCCGCGTCCGGCTTCGGCCCGGGTCACGATCTGATTCGTGGGTTCGAGCGCCAGCGCTGGGCTCTGTGCTGACAGCTCGGAGCCTGGAGCCTGCTTCGGATTGTGTCTCCCTTTCTCTCTGCCCCCTCCCTGCTCACGCTCTGTCTCTCTCTGTCTCAAAAATAAGTAAACATTTAAAAATTAAAAAAAAAAAAGAAACACAGAGTGGCAGTGGTAGGTACCAGACCTGGACAGAGTCCCTGCTCCTGCCACTAGCCACCCACCTGTCCTAACCACAGGTGACAAGACCCAGGGGGACACTTCCTGACCCCATGGCAACCAGTCCAGAGACTGGACACAAACAATTATTGCTCATGCAGCATGGTTACGTACTTAGTGATACCCCTTTACCACAGCACGGTATGTGCCAAGCTGTGCCAAGCATTTTAAAGGGTCATCCATCTTAATTCCCAGAACAACCCTATATAAGGCAGCTACTTTTCTTATTTTCCAATTGAGAAAACTGAAGCACAGAAAAAATTAAGTCAGTTTCCCAAGGATAAGTGGCCGAGCGGGAGCCAGAACTCGGAAGCAGGCCAATTTCTGTTTCTCCAGATGTCTGTCTGGCCTGGTGTCTGTAATTATTATAATCACTGGTAGTAAATGCTTGCTGACTAAAGGAAGATATAGCGAGTCATAAGATAAGGTGCAAAACCACTGAGGTCAGGGCTCTGAGAGACGTGCGTGTGAGGGGCCGGCTCTGCCTGCAGAGGCTCTGGGAGGGCAACAGGGCGCAGGGCACTGAAAGGGTCAGAAGCAGGCCTGGCAAGGTCAGTCTAGGGAACGAATGGC
>NW_021864680.1:0-883 GCF_006229205.1 Suricata suricatta | reverse complement strand
TGAAGCAGCTCCAGGCTCCGAGCTGTCAGCACAGAGCCCAACACGGGGCTCGAACCCATGAATCATGAGATCATGACCTGTGCCGAAATCGGACGCTTAACACAGGCACTTCAGACCTGCATTATTTTTCATTGCTTACGGACTCGGGTGTTTTTGTTTTTTTAATTTTCAGAGGACATTGGTAGAGCCTGGCCACAAGCTTCATCTGAGCGACATATTCATACCCTGTGTCCTCACAGTGAAAACCCCAAGGGTGCAGTGCCCATCACGGTCCAAGGAGCCCCTTGCTGCGTGAGAGACAGAGAAGAGGCAGGCAGCAGCCTCACACCACCAGGAAGTTTCTAGAGAAGGGAGGGAGCTGGGTGGTGTGGGGTTAGAGGAGACAAATTTCATCCACTTTGTCATTTGACCAGATCCATTCTCGCTGCACAAATGACCCCAAACCCACAGGCCAAGGCCTTGGAGAAATTAGATTGGATCTGAATAATGAAAGTGTAGTCGAGGGAGAGGCTGGTAAAGGGGAAAATGTCACCCACAAAGCCAGGCTGTGGCCTGTCCTCAGGTGGCCCCTCTGAACGAGGGGGCAGTGGGACAGTGCTCCTTGGAGAGGGTCCCTTACTTTAGAAGTGCTGGGAGTGGGGGCTGGGCTCCTCCTCGGGATGAACTCAGAGCGGACAGGCTGGCGGCCTCAGAGGGAAACTTGGGTCTTCCATTCATCTTACATCGGGTGGGGTGGGGGGGACAGAGACAAATGCCAGGCACTCCCTCCGGCAGGAAAAAACGTGGAAATGCGCGTAGGCAGTGGCCGCCCCTTCTCTAGAGATCCGGGCCTCTCAGTTCCTGAAAAGACCTGACAATTTACTCTGAGGCACAGAGATTGCTC
>NW_021864679.1:0-883 GCF_006229205.1 Suricata suricatta | reverse complement strand
AAGGATAGTGAAATCCTAAGGGACACAAAGAGCTTATTATTAAACATAGATCCCATTTCTATCACCTGTAGCTAACAAGAAGCCAAAGAATCTAGAAGTATTAATTGAAATTGCATTACACAGCACTTCCCAGGTCCTTCAGGATAAGGCTTGGCTAATGCATGAATATTATTTGCCAGCTTTACCATGAAAAAAAAAAGACAGGGTGATTTCTTTTTCAGAGTACATGAAGCACTGATGACCTACAGGCTGGCTAGGCACAGCCTTACAGTCCCCTCCATCTGACTAAACTTTAGACAGGTTTCTTCCCAACTCTAGTCCCTGGCCTTCCTTTTCTTCAACCATTTACTCTGGAAAACTCATAATTGTACATTTTTCCTCTACCTGAGATATAAATCTTCTCCCCGTCTCTCACCAGATTTACAACTCAGAAATGTCTTTCTCAAGGACTTGGGAGCCATCTCTTTGAAATGTAATCATCAAGGAAGAAAGTGCCTGTGATGGACTGAACTGTGTCTGCCCCAAATTTATTTGTTGAGGCCCTAAACCCCCATTTGACTGTATTGGAAACAGGGTTTTTAAGGAGGTGATTAAAGTTACATGAGATCATAAGGGTGAAGCCCTGATCCAACAGAACTGGTGTCCTTGTAAAACAGAAAGACATCCCATCCGTCTCTCTCTTGCTCTGTCTCTTCTTCTCAGTTCTTTTGTGAGAACACAGCAAGAAGGCCATCATCTGTAAGCCAGGATGAAAGTCTTCAGGAGAATCTGCCCCTGCTGATACTTTCATCTTCGGACTTCCCAGCATCCCGAACTGTGAGAAAATCCATCTCTGTAGTTGAAGCCATCCATTCCACGGAACTTTGTTGTGGTGGCCCATGCA
>NW_021864678.1:0-883 GCF_006229205.1 Suricata suricatta | reverse complement strand
TTTGTTAAAGAGGCTGTCTTTTTCCATTGGATACTCTTTCCTGCTTCGTCAAAGATTAGTTGGCCATACATATGGGTCCAGTTCTGGGTTCTTTTTTCTATTCCATTGTTCTATGTGTCTGTTTTTGTGCCAATACTGTACTTTCTTGATGGTTATAGCTTTGTAGTAGAGGCTGAAGTCTGGGATTGTGATGCCTCCCATTTTGATTTTTTTCTTCAATATTACTTTGGCTATTCGAGGTTTTTTTTGTGGTTCCATACAAATTTTAGGATTGTTTGTTTTAACTTTGAGAAGAATGTTGGGTGCAATTTTGGTTGGGATTACACTGAATATATAGATTGCTTTGGTAGTATTGACACTTTCACAATGTTTATTCTTTTGATCCATGAGCATGGAATGTTTTTCCATTTCTTTGTGTCTTCTTTAGTTTCCTTCATAAGTTTTCTATAGTTTTCATCATACAGATCTTTGACATCTTTGGTTAGGTTTATACCTAGGTATTTTATGGTTTTTTGTGCAATTGTGAATGGGATAAGTTTCTTGATTCTTCTTTCTGTTGCTTCATTATTGGTGTATAAAAATGCAACCAATTTCTGTACATTGGTTTTGTACCCTGTGACTTTGCTGAATTCCTGAATCAGTTCTAGGAGACTTCTAGTGGAGTTGGTCGGGTTTTCCATGTAGAGTATTATGTTATCTGTGAAAAGTGAAAGTTTGACTACTTCTTTGCCAATTCTGATGCCTTTTATTTTCTTTTGTTGTCTGACTGCTGATGGTAGGACTTCCAGCACTATGTTAAACAACAGTGGTGAGAGTGGACATCCTTGTCATGTCCCTGATCTCAGGGGGAAAGCTCTCAGGTTTTCCCCATTGAGGATGATAT
>NW_021864677.1:0-883 GCF_006229205.1 Suricata suricatta | reverse complement strand
CCCCGATCTGCAAGATCAGAGACCCGAGCTCTAGCTCATTTACAGGCTTCTGGTGCCAGGCTCTCAGCTTTAAGAAAGTGGCTTTCTTCTTTTTATTTATTTTTTTTTGGCAATTATTTTTATTTTATTTTTTTTCTTATTTTATTTTTTTTACTTTATAAAGTTTCATATTTTTTTTAACATATGCAATTATTTTCCATCCTTTACGATACAGTGGTTACAATGACACTCCCAACAGAAAAGCAAAGTAACAAATCAAAACACCAACTTCTTTTTAAACCAGGACCGGCTCTGTTTACAGAGCTGACTGAGGTATTCCTTGTCCATCTGATCTGTTGTTGTCTGAGGGCAAATTCCACCGGAAGGGAGTGTTTGGTGAAAAAGGACACTCTTTAGGGAGAAAAGGATTTTTTTTTTTTTTATGATCTAAGAAGCCAGATGGATACAGACCTTTAGTGACACAGCTGATAGCTCACCAGCGTTTGAAGCAAGCCCACAAATGCTCACGGCACACACAGGTTTTGCTTGATACTTTTGTTCCATGGAAGTTTGATAAAAGGTATTCTCTGGACTTTTCGGGAGGAGAAAGGGGAGAGACACATCGAGGAGGTACCTAGAGCCCAGAGGTACTGACAGTGAAAATTGGAGTCTCGGGGCAGAAGAAAGTGAGGTCAGCAGAGACTCCCCTTGTCCCGTCTGCATGGCGTCAGGCTCGGGAGGCCTGCCCGAAGCCTGCCCCACCGCTGGGGCCCCGCCGGGCCGCCATGCTGGCCCTGGCTCCGTGCGCAGCTCGCCTCCTCTGGGGCTCTCACACACTGCGAGGGCGTGTTTGGATAGACAAAGGTCTGCCCTCGCTCGACCCAGGATTAGGACTGGCATGCGA
>NW_021864676.1:0-883 GCF_006229205.1 Suricata suricatta | reverse complement strand
AATGCTGGAACCTAAGTCATGATGTTCAACTAATGTTTCTTGAACTTTGATTTGCATAAGAATCGCCCAGAGTGTTGAAAATGTAGACTTTCCTGAACCCCTCTCCTAGAATCTGATAGTATAGTGTGGATTCTGGTCAGGGTTGAAACCAGATGGACTGAGGCCTGAAAATTACAAGGAATCAAAAAAAAAAAAAAAAGGCAGGAGAAGAGGGGACCTAGGTGAGTTCTTAGGAAAACTTAATTTTAAACAAGTACCAAGATGCGATTTTGTTGGAGAGGGTCCACAGTCCAGTCATCCAGTCATATGTATATAGGGTTTTATCTAACTAAAAACTGAGACATGACATTCTTCATTCAATAGTAGTTTTGATTAACAACATGAGTGAAAGTTTCTACTCCTCATTTTGGCAACAGTTATACTTTCTGGATTCCATAGCAGTTCATCTTACATTATATGCTAATTAAATAAATGTAATTAAATGATTGTGGCATTTGTATAGCATTTTGTGTGTGGTCACAGAGCACATTACCTATATTTAAACAGAATTATTACAATGATAACTGAGAAAAATAAAGCAGCTGAGATATTTTCCAGCAGGTTTCTTGCCCCGAGGGTGATAAGACATAAGGAAGGCTTCAGACAATTCCCCCTAACAAGTTATTTTAGTTTCTCCTAAAGTAAAGCAAGATGAGATAAAACATATAATTTTTTCCAAATATTAAATCTCTTCCTTTTTCATCAGTAAAACAAGCAGTAGACACATATGAAGAATAACATGTCAGACTGCAAATGGATATGTGTTTACACTGAAATTAAAATATTAATATATATAAGCAAACACCCCAACAAGGAAAACAAGTACTAAAATGTAAAAATATTT
>NW_021864675.1:0-883 GCF_006229205.1 Suricata suricatta | reverse complement strand
GGGGGGGTGGAGGGATCAGGAAAGCCTTCCTTCCATGGAAAGCTCAAGCCTGACTATACTCCAACCCAGTGGTTAAGGTCTGTGTGTCCTTGGGCACACTCAGTTGCCTCATCTATGAAATGGGTACCATAGCTTCATATAGTTCTCATGGGGATTATATGAGTTATATAGTGCAACATGCTTCAGACTAAGTGTTCAATAAATATTATCTATTAAACTGAGAGTGGAGGAATGGTGGACTTGGGTGTGGGGATGAGGCAGAGACAAAGGAGGAAGGAAGGGAAGAGTGTGTTCCAGACAGACTGAACAACATGTTTAAGAATAGATATTCAATCAATATTTGTTGAACAAATAATCTCTCAGGGAGAGTAATGTAATCTCAATAAGCCACACCCTTTATCTATTGTTTCCTGGTAGGTCAAGTGACACCTGAGCCAGGCACCCACAGGCAAACCCGCTGCACCTTTCCAACCAGAATATCAGATTCCTAAGAGCAGAGATTGAGTCCTTCCTCTCTTAGGGTCCTGTAGCCCTGAGCCTTTGACTCCCTCCCTCAGGGTGACCAGTTCTCTGCTCCCTCCTTCTGCTCTTTCACCCGCACTTCCATCCTAGGGAAAGGCCTTGGCCAAGATCATTGCAGAAAGCTCACAGGTGACCTGAGAAAAGCAGACAGGGAGCAAAGAACCCTCAACTTGTGGTCAGAGGCCGTGGATTCAAGTCCTTGCTCTGCCAGCTGGCAGCCCCATGACCTACGACCTTGGGTGAGTTGTGGAGGACACCAGAGCTGAGAGCACACCGGGCGCCCATGGTGAGCAGGCTCAGGGAGGGGGAGGGCTGATGCAGTAGGATAACCAACCCCTGGCTTCCGTGGGTCTGAGTGGTT
>NW_021864674.1:0-883 GCF_006229205.1 Suricata suricatta | reverse complement strand
AGGCTTGTTCACAATGGTGTGCTGGAGCCAACTCATAGCGGCTCATGAGAGCGGAATGTTAAATTTTCAGGAATTTGGTGAGCAAGTTAATACCAACCTGAAGCCTAGAAACCAGCCATGATGAGATTATTTACACCACAGAAATTGGCAAATACTACAAATCAGTGTCAATTGTTTGACATTTACCAGCATACCATTGTTTGTTATTGAATTCCTAGAATTTTATAGACAATCATAAAGGGTTAGAACTTGAGCTATTTCATTTTTTTATCCTCCCCAGAAAAGACCAGGAAAGATAGAAACAGAGAGTCCTAACGCGTTGGGATTAGAAGGGATGCTAGAGTCACAATACTGTGACTAAGAGAAGTGACAAGAATGTCATACTACCAGGTTCCAGACAAAGGACAAGACCCAGTTCTCTGTGTCCTCCTCACCTTCAGACTGTCCCACATAGATGCACAATAACAGCAAAGGACAATAATTGCTTTCACTCCATTGTCCTAGGAGTCAATTTTCCCATCATGAAAATGAAACATTTGGTTTCCACTGAGAAGCAAGTGGGTCAAGCATTTCCCAAGTGTTTATGGAAAAGAGCCACTTCCTACTTCAGATAGTGAGTAAGAGCTGTTCTGGGTAGGAAGCCCAGAGCAGGTGAAGTATCTGCCTCTGGGCAATGGTCTTAGTCAGTAGCCTGCTATGACCAAGCAGCATGGACTAAGTGACTCATAAGCAACAGACATTTACTTCCTGCAGTTCTGGAGGCTGGAAATCTGAGATCAAGGGGTCAGGCTGGCTGGGTTCTGGTGAAGACCCTCTTCTGGGTTACAGACTGCTGATTTCCCATCTTATCTTCATGTGGTTAGAAAGGGGTCAAGAGAACTCT
>NW_021864673.1:0-883 GCF_006229205.1 Suricata suricatta | reverse complement strand
AGAGATGGGATTCATAAAGATAATAATATGTTGGATAACATGCAATTAATCTAATTTTGTGTACTTGTTTATAACTTCTTTAGTCATCACAATGTTATGATTTATATATTTTGATTTATTATTGTTATTATTATTATTATTGGAGAAAATTGCAGCCTAGAGAGAGTAAATAGTATTTCTATTTTCAGAATGCCCAGATACAAGAATGAGGATGGGAGCTCACGTATGTTTAACTCCAAAGCCTGTGTTCTTTACCCTACACTTGATGCCTCTTGACCTTATTACAGGAAATCCATAATATCCTACATTCACATTTTTACTGCTTCAGCTTCCAACTAAAATTCTGGTAAAGAGCTTGTTGCTAAGAGGCAAAGCAAACCCTTATTACATATTTGGCCCTTGTGATTCCAGACAACCAACCAAAATGGCTAGGGAAACCTTGCAATGATCGTACAAGGCTCAATAAACATCAATAATAGCAGTTCTGCTATAAAAGAATTAATACATCATAGTTTTCCCCAAGCATATATGCTACTTTGATTTAGTTATCTTAGATTCTCTTTAGTAATCATAGGTGGTAGCTTCAGGTTAGAATACAATGGCACCTGAAGCATACAGATAAACACAAAACCCCAAGACAACAAGAGGGCAAGTTATGGGGATAGCCATCTTTATAATATTCAGATTGTCTAAAAGCATATACTTTTAAAAAAACTAATAAAATACTCTGTATTTGATCAGTCTTTTCAAAAACTGTCATTCAATGGGATTCCCATGGGATATGAAGGTGTTATACTGGAGTTTTGAGTTCTGACTTAAGAACTGATCAGTTGTATAAACTTGAGTAAGTCATTCAGTGAATTAGCTTTGGGATTTTCATGGG
>NW_021864672.1:0-883 GCF_006229205.1 Suricata suricatta | reverse complement strand
TAAGTCTAGCTCTTTAGCCCTCCTGCCAATTCTGTGAGTGACCCAGTGTCCTTGAGAAAACATTATCTTGAAGCAATTTCACAGTTGTAAAATATTGCAAAAATAATAAACCCATAAACACTTGACCCAGATTCCCAAAATGCTAACATGTTATTTTGTGTTTTCTCTCCCTCTTTGTATATTTCTTTTTCTGTCCCACTATAGTAATGATTATTTCAGGTTAGATTCATCAATGGATGCTACATTAATGACTGAAAGAATTTATATAGTTTCAAACATATCCCCTTAATTATAGAAAGGAAAGAGTAGCTTTACAGTAAAGAAACCTGGTAGATGCGTGGCGCCTGGGTGGCTCAGTCAGTTAAGTGTCCGACTTCGGCTCAGGTCATGATTTCACGGTTCATGCATTTAAGCCCTGCATTGGGCTCTGTTCTGGCAGTGCAGAGCCTGCTTGGGATTCTCTCTCCCTCTCTCTTTCTCTTTCTCTCTCTGTCCCTTCTCTTCTCTCTCTCTCTCTCTCTCTCTCTCTCTCTCGATAAATAAACAAACTTAAAATAAAAAAAGTCTGGTAGGTGACACCTTAGCCCAGAGATCAAACTTAACATCATGAGCCAGGGGACAAATCAGTATCATGTGCATCTTGATGGAGTGTGGAGATGGACACACCATCACTTCAGTGCCTTCCTCCAAAAATGTACAACCTGAACTTACTACTGAAGAATCATTAGAAGCAACCAAGACAAAGTTCATGCTACAAAACAACTGGCATGTTTTCTTTAGTTTTAGTAATTTTTAAGTCAGTATTCTATCCAAGAATTTTCTAACCTGCATAGCACCAAACCGATGTCAGATCATCACTGTAGTTTTTTCTATGATGAAGTCT
>NW_021864671.1:0-1765 GCF_006229205.1 Suricata suricatta | reverse complement strand
GAAGCAAACTAGCAACACAGATCTGACCAAAAAAAAGATCAATAAATCAGAGACCGTCTTGTGGAGGGTTCCAGCATCTGAGCCAAAGACCAGGAATGTGGAGGGAGGGAGGAGGACGGCCCCACGCTCAAGGAAGATTGACGGTCCTGGAGTAAAGGGACACAGAGTTCTGGGAAGAGAAGCTGACGACACGGGTAAGCGTGCTGCATCACAAGGAAAGTTCTGGATCCTAAGAGGACAGAAAGCCTCTGACAGGCTTCCAGACAGAAAAAGAAACAAGAAAGCAGCAGACGAGGGTGGGTCGCTGGTGCTAATGCCCCCGGTGAGGGCCAGGCCCAGGACGTCCGTGCTCCAGGGAGTGGGGTCTGTGGACCGTGTCAGGGAGCGGGAGGACAGGTCGCGCATGTACGGCCCCAGAAAGTGCGCCCCACGTGCCACTTCCGGGGAGAAACTCCCTGAGAACGTCTTTCACCCAGAGCAAGAGGAAGCGTCCTTTGGGCTTTGGTCTCTGCAAGCGTGGCAGCAGGTGACGTGACGACTGTCCCGCTGTGAAGCGCACGGGCCCACAGGGGCGCTGGAAGGAAAGCCCCGGAGGCCAAAGGGGAAGCAGAGGGCACACCCCCGGGTCCCTAGCGGCCGAGCTTCCCGCCCGCCCACGGCCACAGGAGAGCACGCCGGACGGCCCCATCTGCTCGTCACCGCCATGGCCTCCGGGCCGCCGCTCTGCTTCCCAAACTCACCGAGTAGAGGCCGGAAATCGGGATGTATCAACACCTGTAAGATGAGGTGCCCCGCTCACCGGAGACCCGCGTCTGCCCCACACACCCCGGGCCGGCCCCTCCGACCAGAGCAGCAGACAGAACCTTCTGGGGCCGGGCCGCTCCTCTCTGTACTACGTAAGCTGTTCCAGAGTTTAAAGATGAGGAAACACCTCCCATTACACTAATTTTTGTTATTTATTTATTTTTCCGACTACTATTTTTTTAGAGCCGTTTTAGGTGCACGGCAGAATTGCGAGGCAGGTGGAGAGATCCTCCGTGTGTCCCCTCCCCCTCCCCCCTGCCCCTGCATCGCCTCCCCCATAAAATGCCAACGAGACACAACTCGGAGTCCTGTCCAGACGGCATCAGAACCGGAGGCCGGGTCGAGCCACCGCTGACTGCGGTAAGACGTCAGCAAACCCAGTCACGTTCTGCGTTTGGAGAATCCTTTCCTTATAACCAAGCAGGGTTTGCTCCAGGAACGCTGGCCGCTCAGCGTGCCGACGGCCAGCACGAGTGAGCAGCCCAGGGGACACCGAGACCTGCAGTCAAGGCCACGGCATTCTGGAAGCACCTGGTAAGACAGGAGCCAAGAACGCGGGCTCCCAGCGCTGCCACCCACGGGCACTGCAGCCTTGGGAGAGAAGTTTCGCCTCCCTGGGCCTCACCCCTCCCACCGAGGGTCACACTAGGACCTGTCCCCTCACGCTCTGGGGGTCCAAAAGGCTTGGGGACTCGCCTGGCTGGTGCCCAAGTCCCACCTCAAGAGGGCAGGATGCTGCTCCTTCCCCAGCTGGGTCTCCACAGTCTAAACCAACACCTGGCACGTAGTAAATGCTCAGTAAACCCTGTCGAAAGAGGCCTACGGGGAAGAGATTGACCGACCCCAGTGCAAAGTTTGTGCAGCCCCTCTAGAACGGCTGTCACGCCTTCTGTGTTCCAGCCACTGCCAAGGTGGGTGCCACCCCGCGCATCCGTGCTGCACTGGACCTCATGACAAAGGC
>NW_021864670.1:0-883 GCF_006229205.1 Suricata suricatta | reverse complement strand
GTTGTCTAATGGACTTGGAAAGACACAGTAAGTGAAAGGGAGTGAGTGACTATCCTGTTTTGGCATTCAGTTTTTGCTACAGTACAATACATACAATATGCAGTTTTCTTCTTCAAATGTTTTTTCATATGGTACCACTTCAGTGTGCTTGTGTCGGTATTTTTAGAATGGAAATATAAATATGAAATTTATAAGGCTTCTTTTCAAGAAGTGATATCTATGAAGGGTGTACTATGTGGGAGATATGAAAGACCAACAGTCAGGACAACGTTTTTATGTTCATAATGTGTAATGAATCGTGGAAACCTTATTAGGCAATATTTATACCTTATTTAGCGTCATTCATTAGAAATAGGTATTTAGGGAGAGCAAGAACTCACTTTCCTAGAGCTCATGAGTTTTGTCATCACTGGGTCAAGTGATGCATGGAAACTATCAAAGTTAATGTGATAAACTACTTGCATGGATTGTATTTCCTTATGTGGTTTCCAAATGGCACATTAGATGTCTAGTATGTTTTACTTAAATCAAGAAGGATGTCCTAGAATAGATGGCCATATACTTATTTCTTCTGTAATTCAAGTCATACCATAGGAGCGATGCTCATTTTTCTTCTCTCGTCCAAAAAATTTATATTATTATGTATATGTGTTCATTGTTCCAAAATGCTGAAAATAGAAGTTCACAAAATAGGAAGGGCATGAAAATTCATCTGAAAACAGTCTGTCATTCAGAGACCATTCTTATTTTGATTTGTGCGTGTGTTTTCCAGGGAAGCTGGACTTAGGATCCGTTTCTGCCTCCCCCCGGCATCGGGCCACAGCCCTGTCTCCGTGCTGCCTGCTCTTCCTGCCAGCCAGGACTTCTGGGTCCGAGCGCTCTG
>NW_021864669.1:0-883 GCF_006229205.1 Suricata suricatta | reverse complement strand
AAGGCAGCCAGAGCAAGTCCATGGCCTTCAGATGGCGGCCACCCCAGAGGCAGGCCCAGGTGTCCACTCATGCTCCAGTCTTGGCACAAGCCGACCCTCCCCAGATGTGCCACACCCTTAACTGTTCTTGTAAGTAGCAACTGTACAAGTCCCAGCTGTGGACCCACCAGGACATGTCCATCCCTGTAGGGATGCCCCCCTCTGCTCTGAACTTGCTTGACGTTCCAAGGCTGCTCCTCCAGCTTGAAGGACTGGCTAATCTCCTCCAGTCCCTAGAGGACTGGCCCCAAGAATCTGGTTGCCACACAGGAAGCCAGCTCCCCGCTCCCTCCCTAGCCATGCCCTCCTTGCCCTCCGTTTCCTTGGCCAAAACCCTCCCTTCAGCCACTGGCCAGACCTTCCCTGAGAGCCCCAGGGGCCACCAGCCTCTCTTCATCTCCTTGGAGCACTACTCATCCCTGGCTGAGTCCATGAGATTCCCTCCTCCTAAGGCTGATTCCCAGGCCCTGCCTTGGTTCAGAACACCAGGACTCTGTCCCTGGACACCTACAGTTCCAGGTCCACAAGATACCTCCACTCGGGGACATCACAGACTCCCTGAAACCCCATTTCTCCTCAAATTCCTGCGGCTGTCTACAGACAACTCCATGCTTCTGGGTGCTCAGGCTGAACAACTTCGGACCGTGCTCCACTCAGGGCACTCGCCCACATGCCGCACCTCAAACATCAGATCCTTCCAGGATCCAGCCAGTTCCACTGACCCGTGTGCAGCAGGTGCCGTCTTCGGCCACCTGGACTGTGGCACGCCCTGCTCCCTGCACACGGCCACACCCTCTGCGTCATTTCTCCGCCAAGAAAACGGTGGGTTACCTTCAAATCCCTA
>NW_021864668.1:0-883 GCF_006229205.1 Suricata suricatta | reverse complement strand
CCTTGCGGTTTTGATTTGCAATTCCCTAAAGACTAATGATTTGAACATCTTTTCATGTGCATATTGGCCATTTGTATATCTTCTTTGGAGAAATGTCTATTCTCCTCCTTTCCCTATTTTAAAATGGAATTATTTTTCTTCTTATTGTTGAAGTGCAACAGTTCTTTGTGTATTCTGAATACAAGTTCCCTTTCAGATACACAATTTGCAAATATTTTCTCCCATTTTATGGGTTATCTTTTTACTTTCTTGATGGTGTCCTTTGAGCATAGGAGTTTTTAATTTTAGTTAAGTCCAACTCATTTCTTTTTCTTTAGTTGCTTGGTGCTTTTGGTGTGATATCTAAGAAACCATTGCCCAACCAAAGATCATGAAGATTTACTTTTATGTTCTCTTCTAAGAGTTTTATAGTCTTAAGTCTTACGTATAGACATATGATTCCTTTGAGTTCATTTTGTATATGGTGGGAGGTAGGAGTCCAACTTCTTTCTTTACATATGGATATCTAATTGACCCAGCACCATTTGATGAGAAGACTATTCTTTCCGCATTGAGTGGTCTTGGCAAGCTTGTCAAAGATTATTTGACAATATATGCAAAGGTTCATTTTTTGGCTCTCTATTCCATTGATCTGTTTGTCTTTATGCCAGGACCATATGTCTTAATTACTATTTCTTTGTAGTAAGTTTTGAAGTTGGGACTTTTTCTCCACAATATTTTAGGATTAGCTTGTAAATTTCTGAAAAGAAGCCAGATGAGATTTTGGATTGTTTGCTAGTGTATAGAAATAGCATTGGTGTACATATAGAATAAATAGAATTGGCGTATATATAATATAACTTGTGTATAGTGTATCATCTTAGCTTGGGCAAAGCATGCAGTA
>NW_021864667.1:0-883 GCF_006229205.1 Suricata suricatta | reverse complement strand
TGTGTCTTTCCTCATCTCTCTACGTACTGCCTTTTGCGTAAAGAGAATCAATTAGGGTCTCCAACATTGCATTTCACTGCTGGAACCTCATTGACTTAGGAAAGCATGAATCCGTTCTTAGGATCTACTTTCCTTAGACATCTACAAGCATATTTACATGCAAATGTAAAAATAATTGTTACCATTTAATCATACCTACTACATCAGGGACTATTCTGGGGTTCCAAGCATTATTCAAAGAGTTTAGCTGAATTTTCACATTAATCTTCACAACACTCCTGAGTTAAATAAAAATCCTTCCTTCCCAGCCCAGGAGATGAAGGGTTGAAATAAAAAGTCAGGTGTTTGGGTCCCTGTTTACACTCATCCTTGGGCCACACTTGGAGTAGAGAGCATAGAAACATGTAGGTGTGGGTCACCTTAAAAACAGCAGGAATTAATAAAATGTTCTAAGGCTAAGCCTTAGGGACTCTGCAGGTCTTGAAGACAGTGTTTCTCAATTCTAGTAGTACTTTAGAAATGCCTAAAGATATTTTTTAAATTGTGAATCTCTGGTCTACCTGTGGCACCCTCCCAGTATCATTTGAACCTACTGCAATCAGCATCATGCCCACACCATTCCAACAAAACTGCTTTTGACAACTTTCAAAGGACCTGCCAATGACTAACTCCAGCAGTCAGTGTTTAGTCTTCATGCCACCTGACCTGTCAGCAGCACCTGTCTTAGGCAATCCCTCCTCGTGGAAACACTAGGGAGAGCATAAAAGAAAGAAATAGTTCTGTGTAATACCCACTAGAATGTTAGCTCAAATATCATTGTATTCTGAGCTGGGCATAGGTATACCACACCATGGACTTATGAGTCAAAAATCTAAATTTTTTG
>NW_021864666.1:0-883 GCF_006229205.1 Suricata suricatta | reverse complement strand
AACCATGAATATTACCATTGTTGATGAAAACTTGGCTATATTTCCATTAAAGTTAGGGAAACACATTTTATCTTGTAACATAGAGAGAAAGCATAAAAAAATACATAAAGATAAATATTTTACAAACCAAGGAATAAACACAACAACTGTGTGGAAATTACTTTAAGAGCTACTTTATTTATATGTAGTAAATTATTTTAGAGATTGCTTCATATTAGGCTTCCACAATAAATTATACATGGATTCAAATTTTTTAAATAATTTTTTATTATTTATTTATTTTGAGAGTGGAGGGAGTGTTGCAGAGAGAGAGAAAGAGAGAGAGAGAGAGAGAGAGAGAGAGAGAGAGCGCACCTCGAGCAGGCTCTGCATTGTCAGCATAGAGCTGATGCGGGTCTCAAACTCACAAACTGTGAGATTATGACCTGACCCAAAAATCAAGAATCAGATGCTTAATTGACCAAGCTGCTCAGGTGCCCCAATCCATGGATGCAAATTTAAGATTATTAGCAGACAGTTAAACATAAAGTCATCATTTGAATGAGGAATTCCACTGACAGGCATGGACCTAAGAGAAATGGACATGTTCCTATGGAATCTTTATGTGCATATTTATAATTGTATTATCCCAAATAGTAGAAAGGCAAGAAAAACTTGGGTGTCCACCAAGTAATTAATGTATAAACAAAATGTGGTATAGTCATACAAAAAAATATTATTCAATCACAAAAGAAATGAGGTACTGATGTATGCTACAAAATAGGTGAATCTTTTTTTTAATATTTTATTTTTGGAGAGAGAGAGAAAGAGAGAGAGAGAGACAGAGCATGAGGAGGGGAAGGGCAGAGAGAGCAAAAGACACAGGATCTGAAGCAGGCTCCAG
>NW_021864665.1:0-883 GCF_006229205.1 Suricata suricatta | reverse complement strand
GAATTTCATTTCTTTTCATAGATGAATAATATTCCTCTGTGTGTGTGTGAGTGTGTGTGTGAACCACATTCTGTCTATCCATTCATCCATTGAGGGACTCTTGGGTTTTTTCTAAGTTTTAGCTATTGTGAATAGTGCTACTCTGAACGTCAATGTACATGTACCTGTTTGGGCCCTTGCTTTCAATTCTTTTCAGTATGAACCTAGGTTACTGTCCCGTCCAATTTCATACCTTGTCTGGAGAACTGGGTCGCTGGGCCACATCCTTCAGCTGCTTTTGGCAAAGATTTATGCTATTGTTTCCCTTCTTTTCTGACCTTTATGCTTTTCCCTGTCTTATACACATGGGGATTGGTGAAATTTGATGGGAAAGAAAAGAAAAATCAGGAAGTAACAATTCTGAGAGCAGAGATAATGAATCTTGAGTATTCTGCCTGCTGGGCTTCTTCCTTCCTGTGTCAAGCATCAGTGAAAGGCAGTGTGGCTCCCTCTTACCCTGGGTCAAGGGGCTCCCAGGAATCCTCAGAAAATCCTCACCTCCTGAAGGTCTCTCTGAAAACTATGTAAATGGATGACACCATCTAAATGGGTCATCCTGAATACAGCAGGGTGGAAACCCGTTTAGTTATTAAATACCGCAGACCAAGAGAACACTGGCAGTCTTACTTTGCAAGGTCTTGTGAGCTGTGAGTTCCCTGGGGGAGGTGGCGGGGAAGGCCTGCTTTTAACTTGAGCTGCTTGTGTTTGGGTTGGTGGCTTGCCTTAGAAAGGCACCAGCCCTCCCTTCAGCCACCCCAGGCTTCCGCCTGAGTTTCCTTTTTACCCTGGGATTTCATATGGACCCTGAGCTATGAAAGCAGATCACATATGACCTGCTGTCAAG
>NW_021864664.1:0-883 GCF_006229205.1 Suricata suricatta | reverse complement strand
CACTTGTGACGAGCACTGGATGTTATGTGTAAGTGATGAGTTACAGAACTCTACTCCTGAAACCAATACTGCACTGTATGTGAACTAACTCGAATTTAAATAAAAATTTGAAGAAAAAAGAAAGAAAACCAATTCCCAGAAATACACGTAAATTCTCCAAATTGACATACGTCTGACAAACCTACCCCGTTTGGAAGGAGGAGTCTTGCGAATCGTGCAAGGCCCAGCTGGGAGCATGCGGAGATGTAAGAGAATACGTCACCATTCCCCAGCCCCACCCCCGGAAGAGCCTACAGCTTTTATTGTCACTATTGTTGTCCATTGGGTTTTTTCTATGTTTTGGTAAATCATTTTATATGCCACATACCTGAGTATACAAAGATTGTCCCGAACCTGCATACTAAAGTGCTGGGCCCAGCTAACAGCATGGCTACTGATTTAACAGGCTGAGGACCAGAATTCGACTGCTCAGAGGAAGGAGAAAGATCTTAGAGGCCGTAATGTCAGAAGGCAAAAAACCGACGAAACAGCTGCCTGGCACCTGAAGGGAAAGTGGGGAAGGAATGGAGATGTTTAAAGGAGATTTTATGAGTTTTATCTCAAAAAAGGTGATGCTAACCTTCTTTCTAATCTCTTGATGAAACTTGGGCAAAGTATACACGCCCCCACAGGTGCATTGGAATTGAGCCATCAGGTGAGATGAAATGGTGAGAACAGCCTCAGGTTGGATGCCGGGTGAGCACCAAGGTGAAGGGTAAAGGGCCAGCCAAGTCCAGATTACAGAGGTGTGGGGCCCTCACTGGCAGAGGGACGGTCACTCCCCATGATGTGGCCCAGGAGAAGCCAGCAGCACTCTGGTTCAGTGGCCCACACTGGGCTGGAT
>NW_021864663.1:0-883 GCF_006229205.1 Suricata suricatta | reverse complement strand
CGTCCCCCTTCCTGCTCTCACCGAGCCCTGGAAACCACTGACCTGTTTCCTGTCCGCACAGTTTGTCTTTTCTGGAATGTCATAAAGCTGGAATCACAGAATAGGTAACGTCTTCAGAATATGTTAACTTAACAATACGCCTTTGATCCCTCCACGTCTTTTTGGCTCAATAGCTCATTTCTTTTTGTTGCTGAATTCTCTGTTTGCATGCACCACGGTTGATTTATCTTTCCACCTATTGATGAACTTCTTGTTGCCTCTGGTTTGAGCCTTTATGAATAAAGCTGCTCTCAGTGCTTATACTGAGCATCTGACTCTTAATGTCAGCTCAGGTCATGATCTCTCAGTTTGTAGGATCAAGCCCTGCCTTGGGCTCTGTGCTGACAGTGTGGAGTCTGCTTGGGATTCTTTCTCTCTCTCTCTCTCTCCCTCGCTCGCTCGCTCTCTCTCTCTCTCTCTCATTTGCTTTATCTCTCTGCCCCCCTCCCTCCAGTGCTCATGCTGGCATGCACACCTGCACATGTGTGCTCTCTCTCTCAAAATAAATAAATAAAAATAAACATAAAGAAATGTCAAATCAGATTATCTTGAAACTCTTTCTCCCACATGTATGAGTTAAAACTCCGGAGCTTCAGGTAGTATTGTGCTAAAATGCTTCCTGGGAAAAAGTTTTGATCTTTTGTTTTTTTTTATTCATTTCTGTGGAAAGGATCAAAAATTGTAAGGGCAATCGGTTCTTGAATTTTCTGGAAAGAAAAAAAAAACTTTCCTAAAGGTTTTATCTCAGTCAACATCACAAATACCAGTCTAGGTGTTCACAGAGGACCTCAGTCCTGAATCATGAGCTGGGCTTCGGGTCCTTTCTAAAGATCATCTGAACCAG
>NW_021864662.1:0-883 GCF_006229205.1 Suricata suricatta | reverse complement strand
TTCTCCAAAGAAGACATCCAGCGGTCAGCGGACACATGAAAAGATGCTCAACATCACTCGTCATCAGGCAAATACAAACCAAACTCACACTGAGAAACCACCTCACCCCGGTCCGAAGGGCTAACATTAACAACTCAGGAAACAGCAGATGTTGGCAAGGATGTGGAGAAAGAGGATCTTTTGCACTGTTGGGGGGAATGCAAACTGGTGCAGCCACCCTGGAAAACAGTGTGGAGGTGCCTCAAAAAATTAAAAATAGGACTACCCTACGACCCAGCAATTGCACTACTGGGTATAGAACTAGGGGATACAGGTGCTGTTTCGAAGGGGCACGTGCACCCCAATGTTTACAGCAGCACTACAGACAATAGCCAAAGTGTGGAAAGAGCCCAAATGTCCATCGATGGATGAATGGATAAAGAAAACGTGGTGTATGTATCTACAATGGAGCATTACTTGGCAGACAAAAGAATGAAATCTTGCCACTTGAAACTACATGGACAGAACTGGAGTATATTATGCTAAGCGAAATTCATCAGAGAAAGATAAATCTCAGTGACTTCACTCATATATGGAATTTAAGACACAAAACAGATGTCCATAAAGAAAGGAAAGCAAAAATAATATAAAAACAGGAAGGGGACAAAAAATAAGAGACTCTTTATAATATAGAGTACAAACTGAGGTTTGCTGGTGGGGTTGTGAGTGGGGAGAGGGGCTAAATAGGTCAGGGGCATTAAGAAAGATCCTTGTTGGGATGAGCACTGGGTGTTCATCATACATAGGGGATGAATCACTGGATTCTACTCCTGAAATCATTATCATACTATATGCTAATTAACTTGGATGGAAAGAAAGAAAGAGAAGGAAAGAAAAAAGGAGG
>NW_021864661.1:0-883 GCF_006229205.1 Suricata suricatta | reverse complement strand
GGGGGGAAGAGCAGCGCAAGGACAGAGCCCCAGGCAGCTATCTGGTACCAGTCTCTGTGATTCCGGAACTTCGGCATGTATTCACGTGTGTGTGCCCACGTGTGTATTTCTGTGTGTGTACATGGGTATGCTCGTGTACACTCACAGACACTTGGACTCGACGACCAAGTTTCGTGCGCTTGTGTTAAATTTGCCGTTGGGTCTCAACAACCTGGGGTCTGACGCGTGTTCGTTTCAACCCCAAAGCAGTACCACAGGCTTCACTGCCTCGCCGTGTCTCCACCCCGCTCCCGAGTCGGCGCTCACAACCACGGGCCTGCTGCCCCCACGCAGGCTGCAGATCAAACCCCGAGCACCGACGTCTGGTTCTGTGCTGCCTTCCACTCAGCAGTGGACACGGGCTCTCCGGAGATGCTCCCTGTGGGGACGGAGAGGAGGGGCTGGGCCACTGTCGGGAACACGGAAGTGGAAGACAACAGTTGTGATTATGATTACAGTAATGTACTTTCTTATCATTGTCATCATTTAGAATACAGAGCCCGGCACAGATCTACTGTAAGCATTCAAAGCGTTGTAATTATTAATTATTAATAATAAAGTATTAATGTTGTAATTATTAATATTATAAAAGTATACACATATTTGTTAATGTAAAACTGAGCTCTGGTTTCGATTCAGTATCCCAAATGATGAAAATAATAGAGGCATTTTTATTAAAATCTGAAATAGGGCAAAGTACATAGTATAAATGTAATTATATTTCGGTCAAAATCCCAAATGGCTTTTATTTTGGAACTTCACAATATAATTACACATTTCTTCTGCAACAATAGGACATAATAATCAAGAAAATATAGAAGAAAGATAATGAGAGGAATTTCAC
>NW_021864660.1:0-1765 GCF_006229205.1 Suricata suricatta | reverse complement strand
CCCCACCCCACCCCCAAAATGCTCTTATCAATGACACTAACCTTATCATATTCTTAACATACTGAGATTTCTGCAAGACTCTTCATGACCTTCCCCATGTGCACCTGTCCCTAAGCTTACTCAGACACCAGTGCTGCCTGCGACCACAGATAATTTTAGTTCCTGCTGGGTATTGCTTTCCGTCTCCATTTCTCTCTGTTCTGGGGCAGTGACCAAACCAAGGGGCTGGATATGAGAAGGCAGAAGCAGGAGTCCAAACAGAACTCTATGTCCCAAAGGGAAGGCAGTTGAGGAAGGGTGGGTTTGTTTCCAATCAAAAGGAGGAAATTGTGGGGCAAATGTGCTTGTCAGCGTCCCAACCCAGGTGAGCACCATCCTCGCTGTGAGAACATAGACACAAATGCCAATCCACGCGGGAGATCTGGCCCCACACAATTTGCCCCACTCACTGCCAGGTGTAAGGGGAACTAAAGACCAAAGGAAACGTGCCTGTCATTGCTTATAGAAACAGAAGGCAGCTGGGGCACACGGGTGGCTCCGTTGGTTAAACATCCAACTGAGATCAGTTGGTTTCAGCTCAGGTCATGATGTCACAGTTCCTGAGGTCAAGCCCCACATTGGGCTCTGTGCTGACAGTGCAGAGCCTGCTTGGGGTCTGCCCATCCCCTACTCGTGCTCTCTCTCTCAAAATAAGTAAATAAATTTTAAAATAAAAAACAGAAGGAAGCTAATAACATTTTTCAGTACTCACCATGTATCAGGTGCTACATATGTGTTTCTTATCTTATCCAACCGTTACACCCCTGAAAACCAGGGGGTAGTTTCCCAGCCTCACACTCACCCGATTGCCAAGGACACAGTTGTAGAGCTTGTAAAGTCCAATTGTGAACCAAGGTCTGTCTTTCCCTGACGTTCATGGTCTTTGTAGGTTGGGACAAAGGAAAGAGCAGCAGCTTGAGAGATCTCACGTTACCTTGCACCACAGATGAATCAACATCGAGAAGATGGGCAACTGCTTGCTTTCTGAGAGTCTCAGTTTCCTTCTGTGTGTTCCTTCAGGTGGAATGAGTCCTCCCTTGCAGAGTCGACATAAGCATTAACGAAAATGCAAGCAACGCACTTAGAGCATCCCGGACAGTGTAGGTCTGTTAATATGCCTTAGCCCTTATTCTTTGTAGTAGCGCCAGCGGCGTTGTGTTATTATTAGGCTTAGCCCGTCAATGCGCAAGTTTTAGCTAACAATTCTATCACTCCTTCATTATCACCCTTTCCGTTATGCAACAGCGACAGACATCCTTCTGAGTACTTGAGATCCAACAGGGGACAGACAAATCCCTTGCTGTCAGGAAGCTGGGGAGAGGAAGGCAGACCGTAAACAAGTTAACCAGGGCTCAGCAAATCTTCTCTGAAAGGGACAGATAGTATATTTTAGGCTCCGTGGGCCGCATGGTCTCACTTGCAACTACTCCATAGTCCAAAAGCTCCCACCGACAATCTACACGAAGAGGGGGCTGATAAAACTGCATTTCGAAATCAGCTTTGGCCCCTGGGCTGCAGTTTGCTGACCCCCAAGGAACACAAAGAGCATATCAGATCATTTCAAAGAGCGGTCAATGCCCTGAAAAAACTAGGTGGAGCAGCATCATGCCGCACAACAGGTGTGTTGGCACATATTAGATGGGCAGATTCGACGCTGCCTCGAGCTGAGCCCTGAGGGGCAGTCTTGCGGAGGGAATAGGCTGAGTGGAAGGTGAGGGAACATTGC
>NW_021864659.1:4904-5000 GCF_006229205.1 Suricata suricatta | reverse complement strand
CATATTTTGCTTTCTGCCCAGAATTCATACCCCAGGATATCTTTTTCCAACTGTCTTAGATATTGTTATGCATTTATTCTTCCATATGAACTGTAG
>NW_021864659.1:2101-4804 GCF_006229205.1 Suricata suricatta | reverse complement strand
CACCCTCGAGGTCCATCCACTTTGCTACCAATGGCCAGATTTCATTCTTTCTCATTGCCATGTAGTATCCCATGGTATAGATAAACCACATCTTCTTGATCCATTCATCAGGTGATGGACATTTAGGCTCTTTCCATGATTTGGCTATTGTTGACAGTGTTGCTATGAACCTTGGGGTACATGTGCTCCTATGCATCAGCACTTCTGTATCCCTTGGGTAAATCCCTAGCAGTGCTATTGCTGGGTCATAAGGGAGTTCTATGGATAGTGTTTTGAGGAACCTCCACACTGTTTTCCAGAGCGGCTGCCCCTGTTTACATTCCCACCAACAGTGCAGGAGGGTGCCTGTCTCTCCACACCCTCACCAACATCTATAGTCTTCTAATCTGTTCATTTTAGCCACTCTGACTGGCGTGAGGTGGTATTTCAGTGTGGTTCTGTTTTGTATTTCTCTGATGTTGAGTGACGCTGAGCATCGTTTCATGTGTCTGTTGGCCATCTGGATGTCGTCTTTGGAGAAGTGTCTATTCATGTCTTCTGCCCATTTGTTTTTTGGGTGTGGAGTTTGGTGAGTTCCTTGTAGATTTGGATACTAGCCCTTTATCTGATATGCCATTTGCCACTATCTTTTTGCATTCCGTTGGATGCCTATTAGTTTTGATTGTTTCCTTTGCAGTACAGAAGCTTTTTATCTTGATGAGGTCCCAGTAGTTCATTTTTGCTCTTGATTCCCTTGCCTCTGGGGATGTGTCAAGTAGGAAATTGCTGCCATTGAGGTCAAGGAGGCTGTTTTCTGCTTTCTCCTCGAGGGTTTTGATGGTTTCCTGCCTCACATTCAGGTCCTTCAGCCATTTTGAGTTTATTTTTGTGTATGGTGTAAGAAAGTGGTCTAGTTTCATTCTTCTGCATGTTGCTGTCCAGCTCTCCCAGCACCATCTGCTAAAGAGGCTGTCTCTTTTCCATCGCATACTCTTTCCTACTTTGTCAAAGATTAATTGGCCATATACTTGTGGGCCCAGTTCTGGGTTCTCTATTCTATTCCATGGTCCATGTGTCTGTTTTTGTGCCAATACCATACTGTCTTGATGATGACAGCTTTGTAGTAGAGGCTAAAATCTGGGATTGTGATGCCTTCTGTTTTGGTTTTCTTCTTCAATATGATTTTTGCTATTTGGAGTCCTTTGTGGTTCCATACAAATTTTAAGATAGTTTGTTCTAGCTTTGAGAAGAACGCTGGTGCAGTTTTGATTGGGATTGCCTTGAATATGTAGATTGCTTTGGGTAATAATGAAATGTCCTTTTCTGTGTCAGGTCCGTCCCCCCTCAGTCCATGGGCTTCTAGACCTCAGGCCTTAGTCCTCATTCCTTTGGTTTCTCCATACATCCTCGAATGAATTTCTCCAAACACTCTAGTCGTGGCTGTGTTAGGAAGGCAGATGTGAGTGAGCGCTGCTCCCCCCGCCAGGGTGGGTGGACAGGTCACAAAGAGACTAGCAGGTGCTCAGGACTGCAGGCCAGAGGGAGGGGAGACGCTGGGGGCCTGGGGAGGCGTGGCTCATGGTGCACTTCATACCCAGCGTGATTTTTGTTGCTTCACGTCTCTTGGAGTACACTTCTGTGTTACTAGGGGATGATGAGTATTCTGAAGAAAAAAATTAACTTCTCAGTCTCTCTGTATTACCTATTCTGTATTTTATTCTTCTTTTTAAGATGTCTTTTTCTTTTAATTTATGACCATTTTCTCTCATTTCCTTGGGGAACATTACTGTAATTTAGAACAAATGGGTTCTAGGGAGCCTGGGTGGCTCAGTTGATTAAGTGGCTGGCTTTGTCTCAGGTCATGCATGATCTTAGGGTTTGTGAGTTCAAACCCTGCGTCAGGTTCTATGCTGACAGCTCGGAGCCTGGAGCCTGCTTTGGATTCTGTGTCTCCTTCTTTCTCTGAGCCTCCCCCACTTGTACTCTCTGTGTCTCTCTCCCTCTCTCTCTTGTCAAAAAACAAAACAAATGGGTTATTGAATGCATATTTTTCTACTAGGTAGACAACATTTAATATAGATTACCCAGCTATTTTCATAATGGAGCTAACTCTTTTTATGAGTTCAGATATCTGGCAGAGTAACTGTATATCATGCCATATTTAAACAGGTCATTTTCCCAGTGGACCTCCTAAGAACAGGCTGTAATGTCTTTTGACAATGTTCTTTCTGTTTATTTCTTTTTATAACCATACTTGTTTTGGGGAAGCCTTATTAGTTGAATTAAAAAAAATTTTTTTTAACATTATTTATTATTGACAGACAGAGAGAGAGACAGAGCATGAGCAGGGGAGGGTCAGAGAGAAAGAGAGACACAGAATCTGAAGCAGGCTCCAGGCTCTGAGCTGTCAGCACAGAGCCCAATGCGGGACTTGAAATCACAAAGTGTGAGATCATGACCTGAGCTGAGGTTGGGCACTTAACTGACTGAGCCACCCAGGCACCCTAGTTGAGTTTTTTTTTAAACTTTTAATTTTAGATATATAGAAAAGGTTAAAAAATAGAGTTCTGTGTCCGTTTTACCGAACGTCTCCTAATGTTAGCATCTTATAGGACCATAGTGTGGTTAGCAAAGCCGGGGACCTAACGTTGGTGCAGTGCTATTAACTAAATTACCGAATTTATTTGAATTTGACCACTTGTACCACTGAGGTCCTTTTTCTCT
>NW_021864659.1:806-2001 GCF_006229205.1 Suricata suricatta | reverse complement strand
TAAAATATAATGCTCAGGAAGAAAGTGATCAAACATTGCAATCTACTAAATGAAAAAAACTTAAATTGTAAAATGAACATGTATGTATAGACTCAGAAGTGGAGATACCAAAATATAACCAGTTACCCCAGATAATTAAATTACAAGTAGTTTTTCTTTGTCCTTGCATATATTTTCCAAATTTTCTACAAGCATAAAAATTTTGTAATTGAATAAAAGAGGATCACTTAAAAATTACACAAGATAAACTCTTATATACTACTTATATAATTGCCCCTGGACTTTTCTCAATAAAATGATTAGCTGCACTCCTCCACAACAGCCATGGCCAGAAGAGATTCAACATCGATTACATTTCAAATGCCTTTTCGGGGGTGCCTGGGTGGCTCAGTTGGTTAAGCATCTAACTCTTGGTAACAGCTCAGGTCATGATCCCAGGTCGTGGGATCGAGCTCTGAGTTGGACTTGGCACTGAGCATGGGGATTGCTTAGGATTCTCTCTCCCTCTCCTTCCACCGCTTCCCTACTCACACTCTCGCTCTAAAAATTAAAAAAAAATTATAAAAATAAAATGAATTTTTTACTGTTACACGATTTTCTCTCACATGTAACTAAACAATTACTAGCAGAATGAGATTTTATTATAGTGCATGTATATTTCGTTTCAATGCAGACATAAATTTCACATTGGTCTAAATGCATTACACGTTACATAAAAACCACAGTAACAAGTGAAAGCAATGGTTTCCCTCAAGCAATAAATACAATGAGGTAACTCTGAAAAAACTTTAATTCAAAATGCCTCTGCATTCAAAAACAACTATGATGAAAGAAATTAAAGACCTAAACAAATAGAAAGACATCCCATATTCATGAAGGAAAACTTTACATGATTAAAACGCAATACTCCCCAAAATGACCCACAGATTCAAGGTGATTACCATCACAAACGGCTGGAAGCTGGCTTCTCTTCAGTAAGGATCCAAACTGATCCTAAAAATTCACAGGGAAATGGACGGGACCCAGAATGGCCAAGACAAACTTCAAAAAGACCAAAATTGGAAGAATCATACCTCCTAACTTCAAAACTTACTAAAAGCCACAGTGATCAAGAGTAGCTAGTTACTGTGCTACCAGCATGAAGATGCAGAGATCAGAGTCCAGAACAGCGAGCCAGAACCAAACCTCACCTCCA
>NW_021864659.1:0-706 GCF_006229205.1 Suricata suricatta | reverse complement strand
GTGGATTAAATGGGATGTCGAGCAGATCTTACTGACGCTGTCATCAAAAAACTAACTATGAAACAACTCTCTTGTCAGAGTAGTGACCAGAAAAAAGGGTGATAATCAAAGAAAATGACTTACCTGAAAAATTTGTCATTATGATCATAGTTTGGAGATCAACTGGGAACTATTCTTCTGAGTCTCCACACCTTATGGGGGGGAAGGAAGGAAGGAAGGTTGAGTCCATCTCTGCTCACCTTGGTCAAAGGAGAGGCCCTCTGTGGTGAATGTTGAGTCATATCCTCAGCAGGACTTAGTCCGACTGCAGTGCTAGTTCCCGGAGTCGGGCGAGAACTGGAAATACACACCAGTCAACATAACTCAGAGTTCAGAAACTCTATCCTGCTTACTATTATCTGGGAAAAAACACATCTCATGAAAAAATGGTAGAATGTCAAGATTCTAGGTGATCTACACGGAAACTCTAATTTGTGTTTATACGACACCTGTTGTGTAAATAGCTTATATCTCCTGGCTAATTTATTATTTATTTATAGCACCTACGTTATACACAGTATTTTCTATTTTAACCAGACACCTTAAAACACTTTTTTTAAGTAGGCCCTATGCCCAGCGCAGAGCCCAACACAGGGCCTGAACGCACGACCCTAAGACGAAGACCTGAGCTGAGATTAAGAGTCAGACACTCTTGGGGCTCGTGGGG
>NW_021864658.1:0-883 GCF_006229205.1 Suricata suricatta | reverse complement strand
GAAAAAAGCCTTTCAAAATATACTTGATGTTAGTCATTTTGTGATACAATTTGGCTAAGAAATAATATTGCATATTAGTTTTTAAATAGCTTCTGAAATGATTTCAGACTAACTTCCATTGTTTTCTAACCATAGAAATGTATCTTTAGTTTATTTAAACATGGGCCATGTTAGGGACACACCGCCTCTTCTTATGAGCTCTCAGGGTTCAGGAACAACATAAAGTCTCCTATTGCCATCAGGGAATCTTCTCATCATGGGGATTGACGCCCTGAGAAATGTGAAAATCATGAAAAAGAGAAACTTGTTTTTCTTGATGCTAAGCAATGTAGAAGGTCTTTGTCAGAGACAAAATTTTACCTTTCAAAGACACTTAAGAGGTTTCCTATGTGGTGTCGCGTTCCTTCTAAAACACTAATTCTGCCAGCTATGTGGCAGAAAGCATTCCTCTATAACCTAAGGTGAAATAGAGTCCTCATAATGACTATTGGTTATTCTGCAGAAATACTCACCCAGTCCAATTTATCAGTAGTGATGCTGGACACCATTCTTTGAGTCATTTCCCTTTCCTTCCACTTAGCCATTAGTGGGCACAGGTGAGTCTTCAGGAAAAGGGAATGGAGCAGATATTTCAGTCCCGAGTCTGCTTTGAATCAGTAAATCTCCCAAAATATTTGGTCTTCACACCCACGATGAGCACTAAGTAAATTGTTGTGTTGAACTTACCTGTGCGCAGAGATCTGCTGAGACCCTCTTCGGGAGGTCTTTTGAACAGTTTTTCAAGAGTCTGAAATCCCTGATGACCTGCACACTGAAATAAGCTTGTTTATGGCTCCAGTCCTCATACGTGAACACAGGAATTCCCAGGTAAGGTCCTGATTCC
>NW_021864657.1:0-883 GCF_006229205.1 Suricata suricatta | reverse complement strand
AAAAAAAAAAACAACCATTGAGCCAATCACTTACAAAGCTATTCCACAATTCAACTCTGTTTTTATTTTGTTCACCGTTTGTTGAGTGTCCTTCCCCATTCTTCAGAAAGAATCTTATTGTAATTGTTTACATGTCTCCCTCTCTCTAGGTTATATTTTCTATGGGGGCAGTAGCCCATGGAATTAGTTTCATGGAATTACCAATTGTGGCATGGACTTCAAGAAAGTAAATGGTTTCACTAAATGAAATTATAGAGATATCATGACTCATCCACAAGTTAGGGACCAATATGCAATGAAAATTTCTCCTGTTGAAAGAGGAATTTCTATGTGGAAAATAAAATGTATGTCATGCTCACAAAATGAAGTCACACTCTCTACTAAAAAAAAAAAACCCACAGAAACAAAAAGTGTCATTGGTTATTCAATGAGCCAATTGGTTCATTTTCTGCATGTAATCTCATTACCTGAAATATAGTCTTCATTTCTTTTCGTAAATAAATTGTGTTGTTCTACTGGCAAGTTACCCTAGTTCAAGGGACAGCATTTGATACGGAGAGAAAATTCATGGATGTTTGAAAAGCCAGTGTATGTCATTTCAAATGCTTTCAGAATAGGAAAAAAAAAAAAACAGAAAAAGAAAAAAAAACCCAGCTCTCCCTTAAGGTAGAATTATTTTTCTCAAATCCTAGCACGGAAATAGTCTGACCCACATTATTAAAAGGGTTTATTGATTTTTCTTAGAGAAGCAACCTGACTAAAACTTTCATTCACAACATTTTAAAGCACAGGAGTTTATCTAACTTGCATCATAATGCCTAGGAGAGTTTTAAAGACTCTTCCCAAAGGCTGAGGCAGAAAGCATGAAATCAAAACAAACATT
>NW_021864656.1:0-883 GCF_006229205.1 Suricata suricatta | reverse complement strand
TTGGGGTCGCTGCTCCCCAGCAGACCTCCCCGTGTCCTTGCGGTGCCCCCTGCGGCTCCTTCCCGGGAAGCACATTCCCACGGGACCCGTGGTCAGTGGGAGCAGGCTGCCCACACGCCCTTTGACAGGTGTTGGCTTTGTCTTCTCCAGGGGAGCAGTTTTCTGGAAGGAAGCGCTTCCCTGCTGGGACGGGGCCCACTGTGGAAATTAGGGAAACCACATGGAGAGAGAAGGACACGACCGTGGTGGCGGGAGAGAGTTTCTAGGACACACTTGGAGTCACTCAGTCTTGCTGGCTTTGGTTTGGGTTTTTCTTGAGCCTGTTTTTGTGCGGAAAGCGGTTCCCTGCAGGTAGGTCACTGCCTCCAGCCGTTCGGGGGCCGCTGCTCAGGGTCCTTGGAAACGCTTCTGCCAACAAGGACGACGTTCGTGCCTCTGCTGCATCTCTTTGTTACAGGACCACAATCGGCGTGACCAGCGTGTGCAGGTTCTGCTCACCCAGGACGGCTGCCCTCCTCACGTGGACACAAACACAGTCCCCGAAGGGACACGGACCGGGACCTCATTCCTGACGCGCTACTGGACCCCAGTTCCCAGCACAGGCAGAGGCGGCCCGACCCCAGGCCCTTCCCTCCTGCCTCACAGGGACGAAATGCCTCAAAGCCTGAACCCAGAGGCCCTCCCCACCCAGCCCGGGACGAGCTTGGGCCGTCCATCCTCAGGGACCTCCCCGGACAGGCCGCCCCCACCCTGAGCAGATGGCACCGCCCCCCTCACTGGAGAGCAGCCCTTACTCACCTGCAGGGCCACACACTGAGCTCAGCACAGTACTCCTGGGTGGGCAGGGGGCCTCCGTGGGGAACCCCCTTCTGGAAGCCTCTGT
>NW_021864655.1:0-883 GCF_006229205.1 Suricata suricatta | reverse complement strand
TCCCTTAATGCCCAGTTTCAAGGCAACCAGAACATTCATTAAAGGGCCAATTTACTCCATACAACCAGAATTTAAAGAGAAAGAGAAAGGAAAAAAATCAGCTGTCAACACTGGGCTAATGGGAAGCACAGAATTCACGTGGTTAAGAAAACAACTTAAGGTCATTAAAAGAGCATATAGATAAGTGTTAGAAATGTAAGGTTGTATTTATCTTACTTTCTTTGAATATACAGGACAGTTTTAAAGTGTTCACCTACAATCAATCCCCCCTTTTCATAATAAAGAGGATAGATAGTATTTAACAAAATGACTATTTTTAAGCATATGAAGCTTTGAGAAACAAAATTCTCATCTTGCATCTCGACTATAGCTAGAAACATATTTTAATACAATACAGTGAAAAAGTTCATGAATATTTATCACAGAGGCATCTGCATGGAATTCTCATAAAAGAAAAAATCACACAAACAGCCGAGAACAATAAATGAACTGATTTTCCAGGCGTAAATTATTCACTGATACTAGTGAATTTATATCTATATATTCTATAGCCTTTGACATCTGTGAAAGAAAATATTGGTGAGCAGTGTGATTACCAGGAGCTCTGAGGTAAAAGAACAAAAAATAAAACAACAAATTTCTAATATATACTTTTAAATAATATATTTAAAAAAATCTTCCAGAATAAAAATACCAGATAAGATGAAAGGGATAGGTAAATGAAGAAAAAATAAGTTTGAGATTCAAGCTCTCCCAAAGATACCTATAAACGTAAAGAAAAAAATGGTTGGTAGAAAGATCTTATTCGATTATATGGAGTTTAGAAAAACATATACGGAGATACAAAGCACAGGATAATGATAAATGAGGAATAATGTGTCCT
>NW_021864654.1:0-883 GCF_006229205.1 Suricata suricatta | reverse complement strand
GGGGGGGTGGAGGGATCAGGAAAGCCTTCCTTCCATGGAAAGCTCAAGCCTGACTATACTCCAACCCAGTGGTTAAGGTCTGTGTGTCCTTGGGCACACTCAGTTGCCTCATCTATGAAATGGGTACCATAGCTTCATATAGTTCTCATGGGGATTATATGAGTTATATAGTGCAACATGCTTCAGACTTAGTGTTCAATAAATATTATCTATTAAACTGAGAGTGGAGGAATGGTGGACTTGGGTGTGGGGATGAGGCAGAGATAAAGGAGGAAGGAAGGGAAGAGTGTGTTCCAGACAGACTGAACAACATGTTTAAGAATAGATATTCAATCAATATTTGTTGAACAAATAATCTCTCAGGGAGAGTAATGTAATCTCAATAAGCCACACCCTTTATCTATTGTTTCCTGGTAGGTCAAGTGACACCTGAGCCAGGCACCCACAGGCAAACCCGCTGCACCTTTCCAACCAGAATATCAGATTCCTAAGAGCAGAGATTGAGTCCTTCCTCTCTTAGGGTCCTGTAGCCCTGAGCCTTTGACTCCCTCCCTCAGGGTGACCAGTTCTCTGCTCCCTCCTTCTGCTCTTTCACCCGCACTTCCATCCTAGGGAAAGGCCTTGGCCAAGATCATTGCAGAAAGCTCATAGGTGACCTGAGAAAAGCAGACAGGGAGCAAAGAGCCCTCAACTTGTGGTCAGAGGCCGTGGATTCAAGTCCTTGCTCTGCCAGCTGGCAGCCCCATGACCTACGACCTTGGGTGAGTTGTGGAGGACACCAGAGCTGAGAGCACACCGGGCGCCCATGGTGAGCAGGCTCAGGGAGGGGGAGGGCTGATGCAGTAGGATAACCAACCCCTGGCTTCCGTGGGTCTGAGTGGTT
>NW_021864653.1:0-883 GCF_006229205.1 Suricata suricatta | reverse complement strand
GAATTTCATTTCTTTTCATAGATGAATAATATTCCTCTGTGTGTGTGTGAGTGTGTGTGTGAACCACATTCTGTCTATCCATTCATCCATTGAGGGACTCTTGGTTTTTTTCTAAGTTTTAGCTATTGTGAATAGTGCTACTCTGAACGTCAATGTACATGTACCTGTTTGGGCCCTTGCTTTCAATTCTTTTCAGTATGAACCTAGGTTACTGTCCCGTCCAATTTCATACCTTGTCTGGAGAACTGGGTCGCTGGGCCACATCCTTCAGCTGCTTTTGGCAAAGATTTATGCTATTGTTTCCCTTCTTTTCTGACCTTTATGCTTTTCCCTGTCTTATACACATGGGGATTGGTGAAATTTGATGGGAAAGGAAAGAAAAATCAGGAAGTAACAATTCTGAGAGCAGAGATAATGAATCTTGAGTATTCTGCCTGCTGGGCTTCTTCCTTCCTGTGTCAAGCATCAGTGAAAGGCAGTGTGGCTCCCTCTTACCCTGGGTCAAGGGGCTCCCAGGAATCCTCAGAAAATCCTCACCTCCTGAAGGTCTCTCTGAAAACTATGTAAATGGATGACACCATCTAAATGGGTCATCCTGAATACAGCAGGGTGGAAACCCGTTTAGTTATTAAATACCGCAGACCAAGAGAACACTGGCAGTCTTACTTTGCAAGGTCTTGTGAGCTGTGAGTTCCTTGGGGGAGGTGGCGGGGAAGGCCTGCTTTTAACTTGAGCTGCTTGTGTTTGGGTTGGTGGCTTGCCTTAGAAAGGCACCAGCCCTCCCTTCAGCCACCCCAGGCTTCCGCCTGAGTTTCCTTTTTACCCTGGGATTTCATATGGACCCTGAGCTATGAAAGCAGATCACATATGACCTGCTGTCAAG
>NW_021864652.1:0-883 GCF_006229205.1 Suricata suricatta | reverse complement strand
ATCCCCAGATAAAATCTCCAGTTTGGCCACTTGCCTCCAGTGATTACTGAGCGTCTGGCTGGTGCCAGGCACTATTCTAGGCACTTGGCATCAGTGAAACAAACAGACTTGTGTCTCACATTCCAGGTACCATTTATCTTTCTTACTAGGCTGTTCGCCATCACCCCAACCATAACATGTTTAAAATGGAACTAAGCAGGGGCGCCTGGGTGGCTCAGTCGGTTAAGCGTCTAACTCTGGCTCAGGTCGTGATCTCACGGCTCATGAATCTGAGCCCTGTGTCAGGCTCTGTGCTGACAGCTCAGAGCCTGGAGCCTGCTTCGAATTCTGTGTGTGTCTCTCTCTGCCCCTCCCCCGCTCGCATTCTGTCTCTTTCAAAAATAAACATTTAATAAAATAAAATAGGACTAGACATCCGAACATCTTTTCTTTATTTTTAAAAAATGTTTATTTTTTTTATTTTTGAGAGAGAGAGCGAGCGTGAGAGAGAGCATGTGTGGGGGAGGGGCGGGGACAGACGAAGACAGAGGATCTAAAGCAGGCTATGTGCTGACAGCACACACCTTGGTGCAGGGTTCAAACTCATGAACTGTGAGATCATGACCTGAGCAGCAATCACTTGCTTAACCAATTGAGCCACCCAGGTCCTCCAGAACATCTTTTTTTTATTTTTTATTTTATTTGTTTTTGATACAGAGAGAGACAGAGCATGAGAGGGTGAGGGGCAGAGAGAGAGGAGACACAGAACCAGAAGCAGGCTCCAGGCTCTGAGCTAGCTGTCAGCACAGAGCCTGACGTGGGGCTAGAACCCACACACGTGAGATTTTTTTTTTTTTAATTTTTTTAATTTATTTTTGATACAGAGAGAGACAAAGCATGAGAG
>NW_021864651.1:0-883 GCF_006229205.1 Suricata suricatta | reverse complement strand
TGTGTCTTTCCTCATCTCTCTACGTACTGCCTTTTGCGTAAAGAGAATCAATTAGGGTCTCCAACATTGCATTTCACTGCTGGAACCTCATTGACTTAGGAAAGCATGAATCCGTTCTTAGGATCTACTTTCCTTAGACATCTACAAGCATATTTACATGCAAATGTAAAAATAATTGTTACCATTTAATCATACCTACCACATCAGGGACTATTCTGGGGTTCCAAGCATTATTCAAAGAGTTTAGCTGAATTTTCACATTAATCTTCACAACACTCCTGAGTTAAATAAAAATCCTTCCTTCCCAGCCCAGGAGATGAAGGGTTGAAATAAAAAGTCAGGTGTTTGGGTCCCTGTTTACACTCATCCTTGGGCCACACTTGGAGTAGAGAGCATAGAAACATGTAGGTGTGGGTCACCTTAAAAACAGCAGGAATTAATAAAATGTTCTAAGGCTAAGCCTTAGGGACTCTGCAGGTCTTAAAGACAGTGTTTCTCAATTCTAGTAGTACTTTAGAAATGCCTAAAGATATTTTTTAAATTGTGAATCTCTGGTCTACCTGTGGCACCCTCCCAGTATCATTTGAACCTACTGCAATCAGCATCATGCCCACACCATTCCACCAAAACTGCTTTTGACAACTTTCAAAGGACCTGCCAATGACTAACTCCAGCAGTCAGTGTTTAGTCTTCATGCGACCCGACCTGTCAGCAGCACCTGTCTTAGGCAATCCCTCCTGGTGGAAACACTAGGGAGAGCATAAAAGAAAGAAATAGTTCTGTGTAATACCCACTAGAATGTTAGCTCAAATATCATTGTATTCTGAGCTGGGCATAGGTATACCACACCATGGACTTATGAGTCAAAAATCTAAATTTTTTG
>NW_021864650.1:0-883 GCF_006229205.1 Suricata suricatta | reverse complement strand
TAATACCTGTATTTATATGACTGTGTCTTTCCCATTACTCAAGGAAAATATATTCATCGGAGAATAATGCAAAACTTCGTTTTGGAACAGCCCAGAAAATATAATTTCAAGTTCTGCCAGGATTTTCCCAATTATGTTCATAGAAATAATCATCTCTTTATTAGTTTTCTTTTATTCACCACAAAAAGTCACTATGCTACTGTATATGAAAGTGGTTTGCCAGCAGGAAACACTATAGAAGCAAAAATGGAGGGGCGCCTGGATGGCTCAGTTGGTCGAGCTCAGGTCATGATCTCACAGCTTGTGAGTTTGAGCCTTGCATCCAGCTCTGTGCTGAAGGTTCAGAGCATGGAACCTGCTTCTGATTCTGTGCCCCTTCCCCACTCACACTCTATCTCTCTCTCAGAATAAATAAACATTACAAAACAAAAAAGAAGTAAAGATGAATTATTGAATGATAAAGTCCATAGGTTCCCATTGAGCTTCTGCTCATTGTCTGGACCATATTCTTTTTGTCATAATCTACCTCTTCAGAATTATCTGCTCCAATACAAGCTACAATATAACAAAGAAAAAATAAACTAAATGGATTTTGGGTATATCAGTGAGCAGATACTTTATAGTCAGAAGTTGTCTGAAGTTCTAATCTGGTTCTTAAATTAAGGAATCTGGCATTTTTATAAGACAGCCTCTGAATATACTTACAGACATTCTTTTGCCTTCATACTACACTGTGAGGGAATACTTTCATAGGGCACATTTTGGAAAATGATGACTTGTGTGTAACTTGTTCTATTTATAGGAGGTAGGGAGGATTGGTTAATCTGAATCATTGCTCTCTGTTCTATGTCTGACATAGAACCACAGGAACCTGGAAATTGAC
>NW_021864649.1:0-883 GCF_006229205.1 Suricata suricatta | reverse complement strand
CGTCCCCCTTCCTGCTCTCACCGAGCCCTGGAAACCACTGACCTGTTTCCTGTCCGCACAGTTTGTCTTTTCTGGAATGTCATAAAGCTGGAATCACAGAATAGGTAACGTTTTCAGAATATGTTAACTTAACAATACGCCTTTGATCCCTCCACGTCTTTTTGGCTCAATAGCTCATTTCTTTTTGTTGCTGAATTCTCTGTTTGCATGCACCACGGTTGATTTATCTTTCCACCTATTGATGAACTTCTTGTTGCCTCTGGTTTGAGCCTTTATGAATAAAGCTGCTCTCAGTGCTTATACTGAGCATCTGACTCTTAATGTCAGCTCAGGTCATGATCTCTCAGTTTGTAGGATCAAGCCCTGCCTTGGGCTCTGTGCTGACAGTGTGGAGTCTGCTTGGGATTCTTTCTCTCTCTCTCTCTCCCTCGCTCGCTCGCTCTCTCTCTCTCTCTCTCTCATTTGCTTTATCTCTCTGCCCCCCTCCCTCCAGTGCTCATGCTGGCATGCACACCTGCGCATGTGTGCTCTCTCTCTCAAAATAAATAAATAAAAATAAACATAAAGAAATGTCAAATCAGATTATCTTGAAACTCTTTCTCCCACATGTATGAGTTAAAACTCCAGAGCTTCAGGCGGTATTGTGCTAAAACGCTTCCTGGGAAAAAGTTCTGATCTTTTGTTTTTTTTTATTCATTTCTGTGGAAAGGATCAAAGATCGTAAGGGCAATCGGTTCTTGAATTTTCTGGAAAGAAAAAAAAAACTTTCCTAAAGGTTTTATCTCAGTCAACATCACAAATACCAGTCTAGGTGTTCACAGAGGACCTCAGTCCTGAATCATGAGCTGGGCTTCGGGTCCTTTCTAAAGATCATCTGAACCAG
>NW_021864648.1:0-1765 GCF_006229205.1 Suricata suricatta | reverse complement strand
GAAGCAAACTAGCAACACAGATCTGACCAAAAAAAAGATCAATAAATCAGAGACCGTCTTGTGGAGGGTTCCAGCATCTGAGCCAAAGACCAGGAATGTGGAGGGAGGGAGGAGGACGGCCCCACGCTCAAGGAAGATTGACGGTCCTGGAGTAAAGGGACACAGAGTTCTGGGAAGAGAAGCTGACGACACGGGTAAGTGTGCTGCATCACAAGGAAAGTTCTGGATCCTAAGAGGACAGAAAGCCTCTGACAGGCTTCCAGACAGAAAAAGAAACAAGAAAGCAGCAGACGAGGGTGGGTCGCTGGTGCTAATGCCCCCGGTGAGGGCCAGGCCCAGGACGTCCGTGCTCCAGGGAGTGGGGTCTGTGGACCGTGTCAGGGAGCGGGAGGACAGGTCGCGCATGTACGGCCCCAGAAAGTGCGCCCCACGTGCCACTTCCGGGGAGAAACTCCCTGAGAACGTCTTTCACCCAGAGCAAGAGGAAGCGTCCTTCGGGCTTTGGTCTCTGCAAGCGTGGCAGCAGGTGACGTGACGACTGTCCCGCTGTGAAGCGCACGGGCCCACAGGGGCGCTGGAAGGAAAGCCCCGGAGGCCAAAGGGGAAGCAGAGGGCACACCCCCGGGTCCCTAGCGGCCGAGCTTCCCGCCCGCCCACGGCCACAGGAGAGCACGCCGGACGGCCCCATCTGCTCGTCACCGCCATGGCCTCCGGGCCGCCGCTCTGCTTCCCAAACTCACCGAGTAGAGGCCGGAAATCGGGATGTATCAACACCTGTAAGATGAGGTGCCCCGCTCACCGGAGACCCGCGTCTGCCCCACACACCCCGGGCCGGCCCCTCCGACCAGAGCAGCAGACAGAACCTTCTGGGGCCGGGCCGCTCCTCTCTGTACTACCTAAGCTGTTCCAGAGTTTAAAGATGAGGAAACACCTCCCATTACACTAATTTTTGTTATTTATTTATTTTTCCGACTACTATTTTTTTAGAGCCGTTTTAGGTGCACGGCAGAATTGCGAGGCAGGTGGAGAGATCCTCCGTGTGTCCCCTCCCCCTCCCCCCTGCCCCTGCATCGCCTCCCCCATAAAATGCCAACGAGACACAACTCGGAGTCCTGTCCAGACGGCATCAGAACCGGAGGCCGGGTCGAGCCACCGCTGACTGCGGTAAGACGTCAGCAAACCCAGTCACGTTCTGCGTTTGGAGAATCCTTTCCTTATAACCAAGCAGGGTTTGCTCCAGGAACGCTGGCCGCTCAGCGTGCCGACGGCCAGCACGAGTGAGCAGCCCAGGGGACACCGAGACCTGCAGTCAAGGCCACGGCATTCTGGAAGCACCTGGTAAGACAGGAGCCAAGAACGCGGGCTCCCAGCGCTGCCACCCACGGGCACTGCAGCCTTGGGAGAGAAGCTTCGCCTCCCTGGGCCTCACCCCTCCCACCGAGGGTCACACTAGGACCTGTCCCCTCACGCTCTGGGGGTCCAAAAGGCTTGGGGACTCGCCTGGCTGGTGCCCAAGTCCCACCTCAAGAGGGCAGGATGCTGCTCCTTCCCCAGCTGGGTCTCCACAGTCTAAACCAACACCTGGCACGTAGTAAATGCTCAGTAAACCCTGTCGAGAGAGGCCTACGGGGAAGAGATGGACCGACCCCTGTGCAAAGTTTGTGCAGCCCCTCTAGAACGGCTGTCACGCCTTCTGTGTTCCAGCCACTGCCAAGGTGGGTGCCACCCCGCGCATCCGTGCTGCACTGGACCTCATGACAAAGGC
>NW_021864647.1:0-883 GCF_006229205.1 Suricata suricatta | reverse complement strand
ATCTAAGAGAGAAAAGAGACCCAGAAGGCTCTGATAGCCTTGAAGCACAATTTTAAGTAATTGAATTTGGTAGAATAAAAAAATACTTTATCAATCATCTTTCTAAACTACTTTTATAGTTTCCTTTTTGGTAAAGAGCATATCAGACCTTGTCCAGAGTTTTACAGTCACGTCCCAGACTCTTTGATGAGACTCTTTGCTCTACTTCCCAAAAGTTTGTTTTCATTCCAATAATTAATCTTCAAATTTGATTCTTGCTGGAAAATCGAAGATAAATGGGACACAGTCTCTGTTCTCAAGGTATTCACACAAGAATCTAATGGCAAACACAAGCCTCTAGACAAATGGTTTCATTACAACGTAGTAAGTATGCTGGTGTAGTAGATCATGGATTGCAACAATGATAAAAGAGACCACTTACTCGCATGGAATAAGATACCTAGTCACCTTGGAAATCTCTAAAAATTACCTAGACTCACACAGAGCCCATAACAATTAGCACAGGAAAGAACCTGGAGTGGAAGGGGCCCTTATGCTTCCTCCTCCACATATCTCATCCACAAGGATCTTCTGAGTTGGCTTTGAACGTGGGCTAGGGGGTAACTCAGTGGCTGCTGATATCCCGTTTGTTACACAAGTGACTTTAAGTGTAGTTTCTGGAAATCAATATATATTTTCTGACAAATGTAGAGAATGAAAAATATTAACATAAAAATGAAGCTACCTCTACATATCCAGAACTAATTTTGTTTTTAATTAGAGAGCTAACAGTCTCATCTGTCAGTATTACAAATATGGTATCCCACAATTTCCATTTGCAATACTATTCATGGATAAACAAAAAAGAAGAACATACCAGATCTACCCAACTCTTTAGAGATTT
>NW_021864646.1:0-883 GCF_006229205.1 Suricata suricatta | reverse complement strand
AAACAACAGTAATGCCCAAGTTTTTCAAAACAACCTTAGAAATGCTTTAACTACGTTACTTTAAGAAAAAAAGAGAGGGGCGCCTGGGTGGCTCATCGGTTAAGCGACTGGCTTCAACACAGGTCAAGATCTCACGGTTCCTGGGTTCGAGCCCCGCATCGAGCTCTGTGCTGACAGCTCGGAGCCTGGAGCCTGCTTCGGATTCTGTGTCTCCCTCTCTCTCTGACCCTCCCCTGCTCGCGCTGTCTCTCTCTCTCAAAAATAAAATAAAAACCATAAAAAAATTTTTAAAAAGGAAGAAAAAAAAAGAGAGGACGCAAACACTAAATAGAGAAATGGAACAGAAACAACACAACACATAACCCCAAAAATATATAGTGTGACAACAAATTCTGTAAGCAATTATATACTAACAAGTTAGACAAGTAGAATAAGATGTAATTTAAAAATTTGCACAAGTTACCAAGATTGAAATATGAATCTTGAACTCAAGAAATAGGAAATCTTCTTAGACCAATCACAAAAATAAAAGTTGGATTTGGAATAAAAAACCTCCCAGCATAGCAAAGTCCACAGCCTCTTGCCTTCTTTGGTAAATTTTAACAAATATTAGAAAAATAATCAGCACATTCTTCCTCAAAATCTTACAAATACTAGAGGCAACCCATTCAAAAAAATTCTAGAAGGCCAGCACTACCTTACTACCAAAGTGGGATAAATACCATACAAGAACAAAAATATCTAGTTTGTCCATCCTTGGTATTGCTACTCTGGCTTTCTTTTGACATCCATCAGCATGATAAAGTTTGCTCCCCTCGCTTTCCATCTCTAAGTGTCTAAATTGAGTCCCTTGTAGGCAGCATATAAATGAGTCTGAGTTTCT
>NW_021864645.1:0-883 GCF_006229205.1 Suricata suricatta | reverse complement strand
ATATTACTTAGAAAGAAATTGTGAAGTAAATTGTGAAGTAAAATAAACAACCAAAAAAGTAAGTTTAGTAAAGTGCTAAATGCTCTTCACCTTGAGAGTCTGACCCTCCAGTGTCACCTTTAGACTGAGTTCTCCGGAGCCTCACGTCCCCTGTTTTCCCCACAGCACACGACTTTGTGTTTGAGCAAGAGCCCTGGTGTGAGGCAGCAGCTTTGAAACCCTTCTCTGCTGGGTTTCCTTCCAAATCACTGACCCCCTTTAGCCGGTTTTGAAACGGTCAGGCATGCCTAGGTGGCTCAGTCGGTTAAGCATTCTACTCTTGATCTTGGTTCAGGTCATGATCACAAGGTTCTTAAGTTTAAACCCTATGTTAGGCTCAGTGCTGATGGCGTGGAGCCTGCTTGGGATTCCTCTCCCTTCCCCCTCCCCTCTCTGCCCCTCCTCTGTTCTTTCTCTTTCAAAAAACATAAGGGGCACCCGTGTGGCTCAGTCGGCTAAGTATCCAACTTCAGCTCAGGTCATGATCTCATGGTTCGTAGGTTTGAGCCCCACATCGGGCTTGTGCTGACAGCTCAGAGCCTAGAGCCTGCTTCAGATTCTGTCTCCCTCTCTCTCTGCCCCTCTCCTGATCATACTCTATCTCTCAAAAATTAATAAAATGTTAAAATAATAAATAAGTAAACATTTTTTTTAAATGTCAGTTTCTTGAACTTACTCAGAAAGACCTTAGGTAATGACAGCAAGGTCACAACTGCCCCTGAATGATGTAAGATACCATTGATTATAGGATGTACTTGAGAAATGTTAGAAGCTGGGGAAAGTATGTCTTAGAGCCATTGAAATATGGTATTCTGAATTTTTAATATGCTGCTTCATATAAAAT
>NW_021864644.1:0-883 GCF_006229205.1 Suricata suricatta | reverse complement strand
ACAGAACTTGTGGTGACTGAAGAAAAGAACACACGATAATTAGTTGACTTCAAAATGTGTCCTTCAGAAAACTGCCAGAAGGCCCAGATCCTGAATTGAAACACTGATTATAATAGGCAAGACATTAAGCAATCAAGAAATAAAAAGAGCTTAATCCAGGGATGGCTGCCTTTATAGGACTTGGGGGCTGCAAGCTCTAGCGGCCTGCTGCTTGGGGGCCATTTCGCTCCTTTGGTAATTTTGTTAGACAAGTAATGGCCAAGCTGTTGTAGAGCATTGTCAAAAAGCAGACCGCATATGACAACAACAAGAAGACAGTTCTCCAGGAGCCGCTGCCCAGAAAATCACTCCGATTCAGTGTCATAATGAAATGTGTTTTCTCCAACTAAATAGATAATGTAAGTAAAAAACCAATATTTGGCCAGTTTATACAAGTTTTTAAGTGAAAAAGAAACTGAGTGACTTTTTGCAGTCACTTGAAAGTGGCTCTGAAATCACCTTGTGACCACATGTGACAATCCCAACCTCAATTCATGTGTTAGTTGTAACATGCAGAAGTGTTTGTATTCCTCAAAGTTGGGCTGAAAAAAAGAACTATCAGATAACTGAACAGAAAGTGAGTGTATAAAACAGAACAGAGTTAGATGAATTTAGCCCACCTAAGTCTCATTACTTGGATTTAGACAAGATTAACTGAAATAAAAAAAAAAAAACTTTATTGCACACTTTGCAACTAAAACGTTTTGTTTTCTGCTATTTCCTTGGTTACTACTTTCAGACTTGTGACTCTAAATTCTGGCCAACCATCAGAACGACAAAGAAGCTCATTCAGTAGCTCCCTTAGGTCTGGGTGCAGAACTTTGGCCCTTAACAATAATACAGG
>NW_021864643.1:0-883 GCF_006229205.1 Suricata suricatta | reverse complement strand
AGGCTTGTTCACAATGGTGTGCTGGAGCCAACTCATAGCGGCTCATGAGAGCGGAATGTTAAATTTTCAGGAATTTGGTGAGCAAGTTAATACCAACCTGAAGCCTAGAAACCAGCCATGATGAGATTATTTACACCACAGAAATTGGCAAATACTACAAATCAGTGTCAATTGTTTGACATTTACCAGCATACCATTGCTTGTTATTGAATTCCTAGAATTTTATAGACAATCACAAAGGGTTAGAACTTGAGCTATTTCATTTTTTTATCCTCCCCAGAAAAGACCAGGAAAGATAGAAACAGAGAGTCCTAACGCGTTGGGATTAGAAGGGATGCTAGAGTCACAATACTGTGACTAAGAGAAGTGACAAGAATGTCATACTACCAGGTTCCAGACAAAGGACAAGACCCAGTTCTCTGTGTCCTCCTCACCTTCAGACTGTCCCACATAGATGCACAATAACAGCAAAGGACAATAATTGCTTTCACTCCATTGTCCTAGGAGTCAATTTTCCCATCATGAAAATGAAACATTTGGTTTCCACTGAGAAGCAAGTGGGTCAAGCATTTCCCAAGTGTTTATGGAAAAGAGCCACTTCCTACTTCAGATAGTGAGTAAGAGCTGTTCTGGGTAGGAAGCCCAGAGCAGGTGAAGTATCCGCCTCTGGGCAATGGTCTTAGTCGGTAGCCTGCTATGACCAAGCAGCATGGACTAAGTGACTCATAAGCAACAGACATTTACTTCCTGCAGTTCTGGAGGCTGGAAATCTGAGATCAAGGGGTCAGGCTGGCTGGGTTCTGGTGAAGACCCTCTTCTGGGTTACAGACTGCTGATTTCCCATCTTATCTTCATGTGGTTAGAAAGGGGTCAAGAGAACTCT
>NW_021864642.1:0-883 GCF_006229205.1 Suricata suricatta | reverse complement strand
TGGAAATGCTCCCAAACCAACAGCGTGGGGGGCAATGGGCGGGACACCCAGAAGGGTGGCCTTATGTGTTTGGTTTTAACATTCCTGATTTTGTTTTCAAAGTCATTCGACTTAGGTGTGTTTTTCAGCACCAAAATTAATAAATGTATGGCTAACTTGGTTACCAGACAGTGTTTTAAAAGCAATTTTATTTTAATTATTAAAATGTTTTATGTTGATTTATTATTGAGACAGAAACACAGCTTGAATGGGGGAGGGACAGAGAGAGGGAGACACAGAATCCAAAGCAGGCTCCAGGCTCCGAGCCATCAGCACAGAGCCCGATGTGGGGCTCAAACCCACAAACTGTGAGATCATGACCTGAGCCGAAGTCTGTCGCCCAATGGACTGAGCAACTCACGTGCCCCTTAAAAGCAATTTTAAATGATAACAGCAGGAAATGTATAAATAGCAGCTGAGGCTCTCCATGATTCATTTGAAGAGATTTCTTGTGCAGTTTTTAGGTCATGGACCGAAGACTGTCCCTTTTTCTGCTTCATCAGCTCAAGAGTCTCTTCCACATGGTGGCAATGCAACCAGAAGACATGATTCACTCCACTTGCTGGCTTTACAATTCTGTGATTCCTCTCAAACACTTAAAAAATTGGGGAGATTCACATGGTTTCAAAATGCATGCCTGCGGCATGACTTTCTATAGCATGCAATTTCAAATTTACACGAATAGAACTTGCATGAAATGCAACCTTCCAGGGCAGTTGACAGATCCTCATGCTTAAGCCCCGATGATGTTGCTGCTATTTTTGCATCTAAAACAGTTGCAAAAAGGAATAAACAAGCCAAATGTTATAGGTGTTTTGGGGTTTGGACCTCTCTATTCACTGTT
>NW_021864641.1:0-883 GCF_006229205.1 Suricata suricatta | reverse complement strand
TCAGTATAACATGTTTCCCTTACCTATTTATCAGTTGATGAACATTTGGATTGTTTCCACTTTTTGACTTTTGTGAATAGTACGGCTATAAGCATTCATGTACAAGTTTTAATGTGGACGCATGCTTTCATTTCACTTGTATATTGCTGGGTCTTGTGGCAACCATGTTTAACCTGTTGAAGAAAGTTTGCCAGACCTTTTCCAAAGCAATAGCATCATTTTACATTCCCACCAGTACAGTACAAGGAGTTCAGTTTGTCCACATCTTTGCTATCATTTATCATTTTCCATTAAAAAAATTTTAGTAATGCTGGTGGGTGTGAGTGGTGTCTCATTGTGATTTCGATTTGCATTCCTCTAATGACAAATGACATTGAGCATTTCTTCATGTGCTTATTGGCCATTTATATATTTTCTTCAAAGAAACGTCTATTCAGTCTTTTGCCCATTTTACTTGAGTTGCTAACTGTTGTTGAGTTGTAAGACTTCTTTATATATTCTGGGTACTAGTCCCGTATCAGATATATGATTTGCAAATATTTTCTCACATTCCATATGTTGTCTTTTCATTCTCTTGAAAGTGTCCTCCGATATACAAAAGCTTTTCATTTTAATAAAGTATAATTTATTTATTTATGAATTTATTTATTTATGTATTTATATATTTATGCTTTTGATGTTTTAGCAAGATAATACTGACAAATCCAAGATCAGGAAGATCTACTTCTGTGTTTTCCCCTAAGGAAACATAGGACTAAAATTTTATACAAACATAGATTCTATTGTTTTAGTGCTTATACTAAATACTTGATCCATTTTTACCTATTTGTATGTTGTATGAAGTAGAGGTCCAAATTCATTTTTTGCATATGTGTATCCAATT
>NW_021864640.1:0-883 GCF_006229205.1 Suricata suricatta | reverse complement strand
GATGATGAGTGATGTTGAGCACCATTTCATGTGTCTGTAGGCCATCTGGATGTCCTCTTTGGAGAAGTGCCCGTTCATGTTTTCTGCTCATTTCTTAACTGGGTTATTTGGTTTTTGGGTGTGGAGTTTGGGGAGGTCCTTGTAGATTTTGGATACTAGCCCTTTATCTGATATGTCATTTGCAACCCTCATTTCCCATTCTGTCGGTTGCCTATTAGTTTTCTTGATTGTTTTCTTTGCAGTGCAGAAGCTTTTTATCTTGATGACCCAAGAGTTCAGTTTTGCTTTCATTTCCATTGCCTTTGGAGACATGTCGAGTAGAAACTTGCTGTGGTTGAGGTCAGGGAGGTTGTTTCCTACTTTCTCCTCGAGGGTTTTGATGGTCCTGTCTCACATTCAGGTCCTTCAGCCATTTTGAGTTGCTTTTTGTGTATGGTGTGAGAAAGTGGTCTAGTTTCATTCTTCTGCATGTGGCTGTCCAGTTCTCCCAGCGCCACCTGCTAAAGAAGCAGTCTTTTTTCCATTGGACACTCTTTCCTGCTTTGTCAAAAATTAATTGGCCGTCCATTTGTGGGCCCAGTTCTGGGTTCTCTTTTCTTTTCCAATGGTCTATGTGTCTGTTTTTGTGCCAATACCATACTGTCCTGATCATGACAGCTTTGTAGTAGAGGCTAAATTCTTGGATTGTGATACCTCCCGTTTTGGTTTTCTTCTTCAATATGACTTTGGCTATTCGGGGTCATTTTTGTTTCCATATGAATTTGAGGATAGTTTGTTCTAGCTTTGAGAAGAATGCTTGTGCAATTTTGATGGGAATTGCATTGAATGTGTAGATTGCTTTGGGTAGTAATGACATTTCCACAATGTTTATTCTTCTGATCCA
>NW_021864639.1:0-883 GCF_006229205.1 Suricata suricatta | reverse complement strand
TGGTGTTAGCTGACCTTCAAGGTCAGAGGGGAAACCTGAATCAGACCTGCATCCTTACAGTATCAGGCTTGAATTTAAAGAAATGAACAAATGAGAATACATTTTGCACTAAATGGGACATCACAATAAAATGGGGGGATTAGAAGAACTTTAAGTCTTCTTACAGTGATCTTACAAAATACTTGAAAATATGGTATAAACATCCAGAGAGTTTTAGAATAACTACAAATGCCACTCAGTGGCCATATTAGTTTGCTAGGGCTGCCCAGCAAAACACCACACACTGGGTGGCTTAAAACTGTAAGGTTTAATAGATGGAGGCAGAGATGGGAGGGCAAAGAGACCACGTTTTGGAGCCAAGAAGGCCTTTATTGGGATCTGCAATTCCCGGGCGAGGTTCCATGACTCTGGAGCAGGGAGTCAGGGAAGTCGCACCTGATATGGGAGAGCAAGGTCTTTTATGGGTGCAGAAGTTCCGGGTTTGAGCTTAGGTGGGCTGATAGCCATGTAGGGTCTTCTTTGGATGGTGGCAGGATTCAATTGGCTGTTCGCTTCGGTGGGGAGGGGGACGCTGGAATTCCATGGTGAGGCTTTCCAGTTTGAGACAGTCCAGATTGAGAGTGGGGGTCATCAGTCCTGGTGGCGCCTGGATCTGTTATCTGGCCTGCAATAAAATGGCCGCTGGTGCTTTTCAAATGGCTCGGGTCATCCCAGGTTTGCAAGTGGGGGTTGTCAGTGCTTGCAGCTCTCCACAGCAAAGTGGCCGCTCAGTTGCTTTCCCATGGCAACTCTTACAAAAACAATAGAAATTTATTCTCTCACATTTTGGAGGCTAGAAATCTCGAAATTGTTAGGAGGGCCATGTTTTCTTTTCTTTTCTTTT
>NW_021864638.1:0-883 GCF_006229205.1 Suricata suricatta | reverse complement strand
TAGACACATTTTACCTGTGTGTAATAAATGCTCATATGACTTAATTGATTATAATCCAGTAAACATATCTGCAAGGACTTCTTGGAATATAAAATTATGTGAGAAGTCAAGACACTAAGTGTTGTTTAAACCAGAAAAATAAATTGGAAATTGGTCAAGGGAGCAGAAATAAGCACTAGTGAATGGCCTGAGAATATGAGCATGTGCACATAGATTTTACAGAATAAAACCAAGGAAGATCAAATGTCTGTTACAACGATTGCCCTATGCTAGTGTTCTACTGATTCATTAAGAGGCCCAGGAGTACTCAATAGGATCAAATAACAGTGTGGGTACAAAAAGATTATTCTTCTCTTAAACTTTTACATATATTGTGCAAAATCCTTGTTCATCTTTTGTCTCAGAATGAAAGTAATGTCACTATTACCTTCTACTATAGGACATTTTTATTGGCACAGAAAGTAACATGCTTTGCAATTGACTATCATGCATGGAGTCAACAGCTCCAGCCTGACACCAAGATACTTCATTCTCAATGGGATTCCTGGGCTGGAGGCTGCACACACCTGGATCTCCCTCCCATTCTGCTTCATGTACATCATCGCTGTCGTGGGGAACTGTGGGCTCATCTACCTCATTAGCCACGAAGAGGCCCTCCATCGGCCCATGTACTACTTCCTGGCCATGCTGTCCCTTACAGATGTTAGTGGGTGTACTTCATATGTCCCTAACATGTTATGTATCTTTTGGTTCAATCTCAAAGAGATTGACTTTAATGCCTGCCTTGTGCAGATGTTTTTCATCCACATGCTGACAAGCATGGAGTCTGGCGTGCTCATGCTTATGGCCCTGGATCGCTGGGTGGCCATTTGCTATCCTCTAC
>NW_021864637.1:0-1765 GCF_006229205.1 Suricata suricatta | reverse complement strand
TTTTTTTTTTTTCCTTGAAACTAAGCATTGAGAAGTCAAGAGTAGATGGCCTCTTGGAAGTAAGGCCTGGGAACACGGGACACCCATGTAGCTATGAGCAGAGGCTGCAGCACCCCAAGCGTGCAGACATTCCTCTGCTTTTATGGACTCTAGCTTGTGCCACAATCATGCCCAATCAAATTCTTTGCCAGGCATTCAACTTCGATTTTACTATACTCATTTATTAGAGTTTGAAATACAAGGTAAGCACAATGTATATTATAGATGGTAATGATCAATCCTAATGTCATTTGGGCTAAAAAATAAGTCTGAATCTTGAAACAAAATTAGTAGGAGTATCACTCAATTCAACTGATTAATAAGGGTACTTATTAGTGAATGTTAATTACTAGAAACTGAAGAAATGTTGTACTTCTACACAAAATGTTTTTTCTTTTAACATTTTTAAAATTTTAAATTATTTTTATTTTTCTTTCAGTAGGCCTCATGCCCAGCACAGAGCCCCATACAGGACTTGAACTCACAACCCTGAGATCAAGCCCTGACCTGAGATCAAGAGTCGGACACTTAACCGACTGAGTCACCTAGGTGCTCCCAAAACTGTTTTCTTTTAAAGCTGCTTAGAACCAAAGTCCTCCAGAAACTAACTGCGCAGTTTTCCACTTAACTAGATGACCCACTTCTACGTCCACCAGTTTTTTACCATCTTGTTGGAATATTTTTAGGGGCAGTACAAATGAATAATTACTTGGCACATAAAACCTGTATCTTAAAGCTGAAATGTACTCTGAAATTCTTAGCTAAATACAGTTCAGGACATAAAGCATTTAAAATGTTACCACATTTATGCAAATATACATATTCTGAAAATAAGGGTTTTTTTCCAGATTATTTCAATCTCATTTATTCACTTGAGTAATGTTCAACATTTTTTTTTGTTTATAATAGTTTATTGTCAAATTGGTTTCCATATAACACCCAGTGCTTCTCCCCACAAGTGCCCTCACCCATGACTATCATCCCTTCCCCGCTCCCTGAAAATAAGTTTTTGTATTGCTTTAACAAACCACATCATTATTGTATATAAAAAAGGAAATCCCCTTCCCCTCCTTGCCCTTTCTCTCCCTTCTTTTCCCTTCCTTGCCCTTCCCTTATTCTTGAACTGCTATGCAAAGGGCTGCATTCTGGTAATTCTTTTTTTTCAGGTTTATTTTTATTTTAATACATATTTTAAGTGGGAAAAAAGGAAGTCCTGTTTGATTATGAATCAACTCAATTTGCTGCATTATCCACAGATACACAGTAATGACAAAGTAGCAGGAGGACTAAGCGTGAACAAGCGAGGTGAGAGAATTACTTTTTAACCCCAATATAGTTAACATACAGGGTTAAATTAGTTTCAGGTGTACAGTACAGTGATTCAGAAGTTCTACACATTGCTCAGTGCTCACCGAGATCAGTGTACTCTTAATCCCCTTAACCTATTTCATCCATCTCCCCACCCACCTCCTCTTGTTCTCTATAGTTAAGACTCTGCTTTTTTGGTTTGTCTTTTTTTTTTTTTTGGTCTCTTTATTTTTCCTTTTTTCATTTTTTTCCTGTAATTCCATATATGAGAGAAATCATATGGTATCTGTCTTTCTCTGGCTGACTTATTTCACTTAGCATTATATTCTCTGGATCCATCCATGTTACCACAAATGGCAAGAGTTCTTTCCTTTTTATGGCTGAATTAAATATTCCACTGTATACGTATACCACAGTC
>NW_021864636.1:0-883 GCF_006229205.1 Suricata suricatta | reverse complement strand
GAGACGGGGAGACACAGAATCTGAAGCAGGCTCCAGGCTCTGAGCGATCAGCACAGAGCCTGATGCAGGGCTCGAACCCACAAGCAGTGAGATCATGACCTGAGCTGAAGTCCAATGCTCAACTGACTGAGCCACCCAGGAGCCCCAAAACAATGGTTTTAGATACTCAAAGAACTGAATGAAGGAAGATGTGGAGAAAAGAAAATGATGTATGAACAAAATGGAAATATTAACAAGGAGATAGAAAACCCAAAAGGAAACCAAAAAGAAAGTCTAAAGCTAAAAGTACCATAACTGAAATGAAAAATTTACTAGAGGGATTCAAAGGAAGATTTAAGCAGGCAGAAGAAAGAATCAGTGAACTTAAAGATAAAACAATGGAAAGTATCTAGGCTGAGGTACAGAAAGGAAAAAGATTGAAGAAAAGCACAGAACCTGAAGGACCTGTGGGACAATATTAAGTGGATCAACATATATACTGTGGAAGTTCCCTAAGGAGAAAAGAAAGAGAAAGGGCCAGTAAAAGTATTTGAAGAAATAATGGCTAAGAACTTCCCAGATTTCATCTAATAAGTTCAATGAACTTCAAGTAAGATGAACTCAAAGAGATTATAATGAGGCACATTATAATCATACTTTGGAAAGACAAAGACAAAGAATCTTAAAAGCTTCAAGTAAGAAGCTAATCTTACACACAGGGATCATCAATTAGATAATTAGCAGATTTCTCATCAGAAACTTTGGAGACCAGAAGACAGTGGTCTGATAATTCAGAGTGCCAAAAGGAAAAAAAGTGTCAACCAAGAATTTTGTGTCTAGCAAATCTGTCCTTCAAAAGTGAAGGAGAAATCAAGACATTCTCAAATAAATAAAGACTGAGGGA
>NW_021864635.1:0-883 GCF_006229205.1 Suricata suricatta | reverse complement strand
TAACTAATTATATATATATATATATATATATATATATATATATATGGGATAGATAGATAGATAGATAGATAGATGGTCAATGTTTATAAAAATTTAATCAATAGTAGAAAAGAATTTAGATTTCCTGTTTGCAACATATAAAATTTTATATATTTCTTTAAAATCAGTGTCAAGGGGGCATCTGGCTGACTAAGTCAGTGGAACATGCAACTCTTGATATCAGGGTTGTGAATTTGAGCCCCATGTCGGGTGTTGAGATTACTTAAAAATAAAAGCTTAAAAACAATAAATTAAAAAAAATAAATTGAAGTCAGTATCAAAAGTTATGCCATCCTATGGGGCACCTGGGTGGCTCAGACGGGGAGGCATCCGACTTCAGCTCAGGCCAGGATCTCACAGTTTGTGAAAGTTTGAGTCTTTCACACATTGTGGTCTCTGCTGTCTCCGTAGAGCCTGCTTTGGATCTTGAGTGCTTCTCTCTCTCTCTCTCTCTCTCTCTCTCTCTCTCTCTCTCTCTTCCCCTCCCCACTTGCATCCACTTTCTCTCTCTTTAAAATAAATAAAAACATTTTTAAAATTATGCCATTCATATCCTATGTTTTCCTTTGTCTCCCTGATCTCTCAAGGCCTGGGAGATACGTTAAGATCTGCCACAATTATTATCCTGCTACCAGTTCTCACTTATATTTCCAAAGATATTTGCTTTTGTGTTCCAAAACTATTACTTGTTTTTAGAATCGCATTAATAGCCTCCTTGAGGAGCAAACCCTCATCCTCAACCACCCTCCTAGCTATTTAGTATCTTTATATTTTTCTGGAAAACTTTTGTGCATCGTTCTCCTTCCGAAGTGTCTGAGTCCCTCACTCCATTTTCACTGTGTCT
>NW_021864634.1:0-883 GCF_006229205.1 Suricata suricatta | reverse complement strand
GTCTCTGAAGCTTGTGGTATCTTCACAAAACCTCCTTCCACAAATTTATGAGCCTGAGCAGCCCATTCCTTTTTGTGACACAGGATGAAACACGGTGGACGTTTTTCACGGTTCGGTTTTAATTCTTTGGCGCCGTGTGCATTCCTCCAGCTTGTCCAAATGTTTTAACTCATGAATCTGTTTTCCAATAGTGCGTGAGTGGTAGGGCGGGGGAGGGGCCCTCCTGAGACCGACCCTGGGGATTATCCCATCTGTGCCTGAGCCGCCCCCATGGGGACAGGACAGCCCGGACCCCAAGATGTGGGGGGGGGCAGGGACTCAGGGAGGTGCAGTCCGGGCAGAGACGTCCCCAGCTTCCCTGCTCACCGGTCTCCACAGACCTGGGCTCAGTGCCGCCCTTGGCTCTAAGGGCTTTCTGGAAGGGGCCGTCCTTGGCAGGGGGAGGGGCGGCCTGGTCAGGGTGTTGGACCCTATTTCCCAGTGCGAGTCACGAGTCACGGAGAATGGAATCCACGAACACAAATTGAGTTGGTTATTATGTGTTTTTCTTAGTTTCCCCAGAAGGTCCTCCCGAGTAGGTGTAGTTCCTCGGAAGAGGCCCTGCCGGCAGAAGCTCGGGGTTTATAAAGGCCCGCAGCCCGCAGTCCTAGGGCCTCTCAGAGGCCTGAGCACAGGAGCAGGTCCTGGAAGGGCCCCAGGATGTCCCCACCCTGTGTCCCCAGAGCCCCCAGTCACCCCCTCCGCAGGCCCCTTCTCTGCCCCAGGGCTCCAATCAGCCCCTAACCGCAGGGCTTTCCCCCAAAGGCCTGGGGGAGGCCCCAGCAAAGCCAGCGGGGCAGGCCTGTGAGGAGGGGGCCGACCCGGGACAGGAGCCCTGTCCCAG
>NW_021864633.1:0-883 GCF_006229205.1 Suricata suricatta | reverse complement strand
TGGTGTTAGCTGACCTTCAAGGTCAGAGGGGAAACCTGAATCAGACCTGCATCCTTACAGTATCAGGCTTGAATTTAAAGAAATGAACAAATGAGAATACATTTTGCACTAAATGGGACATCACAATAAAATGGGGGGATTAGAAGAACTTTAAGTCTTCTTACAGTGATCTTACAAAATACTTGAAAATATGGCATAAACATCCAGAGAGTTTTAGAATAACTACAAATACCACTCAGTGGCCATATTAGTTTGCTAGGGCTGCCCAGCAAAACACCACACACTGGGTGGCTTAAAACTGTAAGGTTTAATAGATGGAGGCAGAGATGGGAGGACAAAGAGACCACATTATGGAGCCAAGAAGGCCTTTATTGGGATCTGCAATTCCCGGGCGAGGTTCCATGACTCTGGAGCAGGGAGTCAGGGAAGTCGCACCTGATATGGGAGAGCAAGGTGTTTTATGGGTGCAGAAGTTCCGGGTTTGAGCTTAGGTGGGCTGATAGCCATGTAGAGGCATCTTTGGATGGTGGCAGGATTCAATTGGCTGTTCGCTTCGGTGGGGAGGGGGACGCTAGAATTCCATGGTGAGGCTTTCCAGTTTGAGACAGTCCAGATTGAGAGTGGGGGTCGTCAGTCCTGGTGGCGCCTGGATCTGTTATCTGGCCTCCAATAAAATGGCCGCTAGTGCTTTTCAAATGGCTCGGGTCATCCCAGGTTTGCAAGTGGGGGTTGTCAGTGCTTGCAGCTCTCCACAGCAAAGTGGCCGCTCAGTTGCTTTCCCATGGCAACTCTTACAAAAACAATAGAAATTTATTCTCTCACATTTTGGAGGCTAGAAATCTCGAAATTGTTAGGAGGGCCATGTTTTCTTTTCTTTTCTTTT
>NW_021864632.1:0-883 GCF_006229205.1 Suricata suricatta | reverse complement strand
TTCTTAAGCACTACTAACTGCTTGCTTTTCTTGAAGCTAGATCATTCTGAAAATTTCCTGTTAGACCTCTGAGTGCAAACATACGGTTTCTGTCCTTCTCTGCCTGAATTATTTCAGTTAGCATCACACTCTCAAGGTCCATCCACTTTCCTACAAATGGCAGGCCAACATTTAAATGCTGCCTTGTGCTGCTAGTTTCCAGACTCCTCCTGACATAGATTAACAAAGTTATGAATCCGTAACTTAGAACGGTGCTATCCTGCGCTTCCAGACACAGGGCCGTTTCTTTTAGGGGCTCAACTAAATGAAGACTCCGAAGTGAAATCCACATTCCAGGACTGGGAACGGGGTTGGGGAGCGGGAGGGGCAGCCAATGTAAGCCACTGGCCTCTGGCCGCCATCTAAACCCCAGTCGGCAATGGACACTACCCTTTTAAGGCTATCGCCCAGGCGCCAGACCTAAAAAAACACCCCCTTTGTAACGGATACATAAAATCTTGAGAAAAAGGCAACCATGTATGTAAGAGCAGAACACTAAGGACACTTGTGTGGAACAAAACGCAAAAACGCGCATTTCGTGTAGTATTATCACCGTCACATCACTTAAGGTTCACAGCCATTTTTGTAATGAAGTGGGTGGCTCTGAAAAGAGCCTTTGGGTTGAAGGCCGGCGATCCTGCGTTAACTTACGCCCGCTCGCCGCGGATGCGGCGCGCCAGCTGGATGTCCTTGGGCATGATGGTGACGCGCTTGGCGTGGATGGCGCACAGGTTGGTGTCCTCGAAGAGCCCCACCAGGTAGGCCTCGCACGCCTCCTGCAGCGCCATGACGGCCGAGCTCTGGAAGCGCAGGTCGGTCTTGAAGTCCTGCGCGATCTCGCGCA
>NW_021864631.1:0-883 GCF_006229205.1 Suricata suricatta | reverse complement strand
TATCTGCCTCATATCAAAAACTAATGCTTGGCCTCAAGAAACTCAGAGTCTTGGGGCGTCTGGGTGGCTCAGTCGGTTAAGCCTCAGGCTTTGGCTCAGGTCAGATCTACGTTTGTTGGTTCGAGCCCCGCGTCGGGCTCTGTGCTAACAGCTAGCTCAGAGCCTGGAGCCTGCTTCCAGTTCTGTGTCTCCTTCTCTCTCTTCCCCTCCCCCTCTCATGCTCTGTCTCTCTCTGTATTAAAAAAATTAAAAAAAAACATTAAAAAAAAAGAAAAAAAGAAACTCAGAGTCTTAAAGGGAATGACCATTAATTAGTCTCAGAAATACATGGCCAATGTGATAACTTCTAGAAATACATACCCTAGGGGCACATGGGTAGCTCAGTCGGTTAAGCATCTGACTTTGGCTCAGGTCATGATCTCATGGTTCACGAGTTCAAGCCCCACATCAGGCTCTGTGCTGACAGCCCAGAGCCTGAAGTCTGCTTCAGATTCTGTGTTTTCCTCTCTCTCTGTCCCTCCCACACTTGCATGTGCTCCCTCTATCTCTCAAAATAAACAAACAAACAAATATTATTGTATTGCATTAAAAAAGAAAAGGCGTAGGTTTACTGGGGGAACTTCCACACAGGGAGTCCAGGAGTGGCTGATGGAACAGAACGTCCACTGGAGAGTGTCCACTTCGGCCAGATTTATAGGCAACGTTCTCTAGCCCCTGCCAGCCTGCATGGCCAGTGACCCAAGGAGATCAAGGCTGGCCATCTGGACATTCTTCCTAATAAAAAGGATGCTCTGGGCTGACCAAGCCCAGAACCTCTGACCTCAAACGCCAAAGAACAATTTGTCTGCATATCCTGCTTGATAGAAACAGAGAGAGAGGACGG
>NW_021864630.1:0-883 GCF_006229205.1 Suricata suricatta | reverse complement strand
CTTCCTGTACCTCTTTGTATTCCCAAATGACCTCCTGACTTCCTGTCCAAGTGATACAATAGCAACTGGAAGGTGACCTCTGGGAAAAACTATTCCTCAGAAACCTATGCCTGACCCAACACATCGTTTTCAGCTTTCTGCAATGTTTTCAGGTCACTTGAAGTTTTACACAATAGTGACCTTAATAAAGAAGGCTGTATGTTTTGCAACTTTTTCCCAAAACATTTTCACTGCTGCTAAAATTACTTTAAGAAAATACAACATAATACTTAGAGATTAGCTTAACTTTAGACATTTAGGTTATTTCCTGGCTTTCATTAAAAGATGAAAAAGTGATAGACCTCTTCATTTTCATCTCCCATAGAATTTTCCTTTTTTTCCCATTTTAATGCTTTTAATTATTTTTGAGAGAGAGATTGTCAGTGGGGGAGGGGTGGGGGTTACAGAGGATTTTCAGCAGGCTCTGAGCTTGACAGCAGCGAGCCAGTTGTGGGCCTCAGAATTACAGACTGAAACCATGAGACAGTGACCTGAGCCGAAGTTGGATGCTCAACTGACTAAACCACCCAGGCACCCCTTCTATAGTACTTTCTTAAACTAAATGACAGAAGGTGATTATTAACTGGTTTTTATGGTTCTTAAAACACAGTGCCACCCTCAATGTAGCTACCCTGACATACACACACATGCAGGCACACATATGTATGTATGTATGTAATCACACATGCACCTACTATACAGGATACAGACATACACATGCACAATGATATATGTCTGTTCCATTAGCGGTGCCCTGACTCACTGTGAAACCTCGCACAGGGCACGGCCTGCCCCGCCCATAGTCCTGCTCAGCTGGCAAAGGTCAGCCCTTAAACAGCTGGGC
>NW_021864629.1:0-883 GCF_006229205.1 Suricata suricatta | reverse complement strand
TTTTTTTGTTTACCTATGTTTAAGGGAGTAAACTAGAGCAACAAATCACCGTGGAAAGCATTAATCTAGAGCAGTGGATAGCCCATAGGCCCTTCTTAACTATGATAGAAAACATCAAATATATTTAAGTGAAGCTATTTCCATATAAGTCTTTTCCTTAACGTTGGCAACACATTTAGAAGCACTAAAGTATATGTGCTGATATAGAACAAGAAAGTAACTGAAAAACAGGTAGTTGTAGAATCCATAGATGGCTCTCATTTGAAGCCATAAAAGGGGAATGTTCTATACACCTAATATATAAATTATACAAACATTTGCTTTCCTATGTATAGGCTATTTGGGAAGGCTCCTCAAAAAGCCATTGAGTGGGATTCCTCTTGAAAGGGAACTAGAGGAGAGGGGTCCCTGTGTAACATTTCTACCAGGGGAGACTTTTCTATAAAATACACGGTTATCATTTTACCTTTAAAAACTTTTATGGAAGATAGTTCTGGAGGGCAGGCATTTGTGCTTTGGATTAAAGAAAATGCTTTATGTTCTCAGAGGAGATGGTTATTTTTATTAAACCTTTTCTATTTTGTTTATTTAAGAAAATTTGGAAAGTAGGGAAATACAAAGGAAATCTAAATTATTCATAAAACTTCTAAGAACAGTACTGCAACTAACTGTATGTACTTCAAATAATTTTACATGCATACAAATATATTTTTGTAAGTGGACCAGATACTTCTGGATCGTTTTCCCCAAAATTCATCTTCAGAACTCCTGTTTTGGGGTTCACTCGTGACTTATATTCTCATGGTCACACTCTTTCCAGACTCCAATCTTCCTCATCCCATGTACAGAAGATGAAATAAGAGTCAAGGCTGAAGGGGGCCCT
>NW_021864628.1:0-884 GCF_006229205.1 Suricata suricatta | reverse complement strand
ACTTTGCTTTTCTGTTTTGAGTGTCATTGCAACTACTGTATTGTAAATGATGGAAAATAATTGCGTATGTTAAAAAAAAATGAAACTTTATAAAGTAAAAAAATAAAAATAAATAAAATTTTTAAATAAAAAAATAAATAAAATAAAATTTTACTCATTTTTGAAAAAGAATTATATATATTACATATATTTTCTATAAATATGCTTTTATAGATACTGTACATGTTTACATGCATGTATATATCATATATGTAAATATAATGTGTACATATATAACTATTTGTAAGACCCACTATCTACTATATATAAAGAACACTTTTTTAAAAAGATTATTTATTTATTTTGAGAGGGGAGAGAGAGTCAGAGTGAGCAAAAAAGGAGCAGAGAGAAAAGGTGAAAGGGAGAGAGAGAGAATCCGAAGCAGGCTCTGCATTGACAGCACAGAGCAGAAGTCAAGAGTTAGATGCTTAACCAACTGAGTCTTCCAGGAGCCCTGCTCTTAAAATTCAGTAACAATTTAAAAATGGGTAAATGACTTGAATAGCCATTTCTCCAAAGAATATATACAAGTGGCCAACAAGCACAGGAAAAGATGCTCAATATTCCTAGTCATCAGGGAAATGCAAATAAAAACCACAAATACCATTTTACACGAATAAAGATGACCATTTAGAAGAAAAAAGAAAAGTATTGGCAAGGACGTACTTTGCTTATGGTTAAGATGCTGTGGAAAATGGTTTAGCAGCTCTTCAAAATATTAAACATAGAACTCTCATACAGCCCAGAAACTCCACTCGTAGGAATGTACCCCAAAGAACTGAAAACAGCTTCTCAAACAAACACATATACAAGCATATCAAACAGCACTATTTACAATAGTCAAA